>NC_057814.1:257560922-257860922 GCF_018294505.1 Triticum aestivum | reverse complement strand
AACGGAGCAACGAAACTCAAACTACGAAAGAAACAAGATCCGTTTACTAATCTGGACTAAAGTCAAATTTTACAGTACCAAAATCTTGTTCAAGTTGGTTAAATATAAAGAGGGCTTTGAGACAAAGATCGAGGCGCTTGAATCGCCTGATTCCGATAAACGAGCGAAAAGATAAACTAAAACGAAAATCGGGTCAGAAATCGCGATAAAAAATAATCGCAGAAAAACCCTGGAAAAAGGAAAAACTGACGAACAGGCTAACGAACGAACGTTCGCTGTCTGTGACTAACGGGTGAACGGTGTTCGTTAAAACGAACGTACGGACAAACGTCTGCAAAATAACTAAACTGCAGGAAAAAAAACCGAACCGATCTATTAAAAAAACAAATCTAGGTTTTAAAAAAACTGAACGGTTTTCCGACAAAAACCGGCGGCGGCGGCTACCTCCGGCGAGGTCGACGGCAGCGGCGGGACGGCGGCGCGGGACGCCGAGGCGGCGTGGCGGGTCGGGCGGCGGCGCGGCGGCAGCTTGGGAGCGGGGCTAGGGTTTGGGCGCGGGGCTGGGCTGGGGCGGCTCGGCGCCTCGGGCTTTAAAGGCCCGGTCGGGTCAGTGTCCCAGGCGGACAAGGCCCGGTAAGGTCGGTTCGTTTTTTTAATATTCCGACGTGCAGAAAAACAAAGAAAAGAAATAGTAAACGGGCTCCAAAAATCCTGAAATAAATTTTCCCCGTCCTCAAAACCTACCGGACAAGATGAACATTTATTTAGGACTCTAATGCAATTTTGAAAAACGCATATTTTTCCTAACTGAAATAAAATAGCAATAAAATCCAAATAAAAATGTTTATTTGTTTTTAATATTTTTCCTACAATATTTCATTATTTTGGGGAAGTCATATTATCCCCTCACATATTTTTTTATACGAAATATTTTCGGAGAGAAAAATAATTAAAACAAATGACCCTTGTTTCAATATTTGATAAAATTCAAATATGAAAACGGTGAAATCCCCAACTCTCTCTGTGGTTCCTTGAGTTGCTTAGAATTTCTAGGATCACAAAGCAAATATGCAAATGAAATATGATATGCATGAATGATCTATGTATAACATTCCAAATTGAAAAATTGGGATGTTACAAACCTACCCCCGTTAAGATGAATCTCGACCTCGAGATTCGGGTTGGCTAGAGAATAGGTGTGGGTGGTCTTTGCGAAGATCATCCTCTCGTTCCCAGGTGGCTTCATCCTTGGTATGGTGGCTCCACTGAACTTTGCAAAACTTGATAACTTTGCTGCATGTAACTCGGCTGGCAAATTCGAGAATCTTGACCGGTTTCTCCTCATAGGTCAGATCACTGTCCAACTGAATTGCTTCCAGGGGCACTGTATCTCTTAGCGGTATATCGTCCATCTCTGCATGGCACTTCTTCAACTGGGATACGTGAAACACATCATGAACTCCTGACAGTCCTTCAGGTAACTCCAACTTGTAGGCTACCTCTCCCATGCGTTCCAAGACACGGTACGGTCCTACAAATCTCAGGGCTAACTTTCCCTTAACTCCAAAACGTTTAACGCCTCGCAGAGGTGACACTCAAAGATATGCTCTATCTCCGATCTCATAGACTACCTCCTTGCGTTTCGAGTCTGCATAACTCTTCTGTCTGGACTGAGCTACCTTCAGTCGGTCTCGAATCAGTTTAACCTTCTCTTCAGACTCTTTGATCAAATCCGGTCCAAACAACTGACGGTTGATGACCCACAAGTATAGGGGATCTATCGTAGTCCTTTCGATAAGTAAGAGTGTCGAACCCAACGAGGAGCAGAAGGAAATGATAAGCGGTTTTCAGCAAGGTATTTTCTGCAAGTACTGAAATTATCGGTAACAGATAGTTTTATGATAAGGTAATTTGTAACGAGTAACAAGTAACAAGTGTAAATAAAGTGCAGCAAGATGGCCCAATTCTTTTTGTAGCAAAGGACAAGCCTGGACAATTTCTTATATGAAGGAAAACGCTCCCGTGGACACATGGGAATTATCGTCAAGCTAGTTTTCATCACGTTCATATGATTCGCGTTCGGTACTTTGATAATTTGATATGTGGGTGGACCGGTGCTTGGGTGCTGTCCTTACTTGGACAATCATCCCACTTATGATTAACTCCTGTTGCAAGCATCCGCAACTACAAAAGAAGTATTAAGCTAAGCCTAACCATAGCATGAAACATATGGATCCAAATCAGCCCCTTACGAAGCAACGCATAAACTAGGGTTTAAGCTTCTGTCACTCTAGCAACCCATCATCTATTTATTACTTCCCAATGCCTTCCTCTAGGACCAAACAATGGTGAAGTGTCATGTAGTCGATGTTCACATAACACCACTAGAGGAGAGACAACATACATCTCATCAAAATATCGAACGAGTACCAAATTCACATGACTACTAATAGCAAGACTTCTCCCATGTCCTCAGGAACAAACGTAACTACTCACAAAGCATATTCATGTTCATAATCAGAGGGGTGTTAATATGCATAATGGATCTAAACATATGATCTTCCAGCAAATAAACCAACTAGCATCAACTAAAAGGAGTAATCAACACTACTAGCAACCTACAGGTACCAATCTCAGACTTGGAGGCAAGGATTGGATACAAGAGATGAACTAGGGTTTTAGAGGAGATGGTGCCGGTGAAGATGTTGATGGAGATTGGCCCCCTCCCGGTGAGAGGAGCGTTGGTGATGACAATGGCGATGATTTCCCCCTCCCGGAGGGAAGTGTCCCCGGCAGAGCAGCTCCGCCGGAGCCCTAGATTGGTTCCGCCAAGGTTCCGCCTCGTGGCGGCGGAGTCTCGTCCCCAAAGCTTTATGATTTTTTTCTCAGACGAAAGACTTCATATAGCAGAAGATGGACACCGGAGGGCCACCAGGGGGCCCACGAGGCAGGGGGGCACGCCCAGGGGGTAGGGTGCGCCCCCACCCTCGTGGCCAGGGTGTGGGCCCCCTCTAGTATTTTCTTCGCTCAGTATTTTTTATTATTTCCAAAAATAACTTCCGTGGAGTTTCAGGACTTTTGGAGTTGTGCAGAATAGGTCTCTAATATTTGCTCCTCTTCCAGCCCAGAATTCCAGCTGCTGGCATTCTCCCTCTTTATGTAAACCTAGTAAAATAAGAGAGCATAGGCATAAGTATTGTGACATAATGTGTAATAACAGCCCATGATGCAATAAATATCGATATAAAAGCATGATGCAAAATGGACGTATCAACTCCCCCAAGCTTAGACCTCGCTTGTCCTCAAGCGGAAGCCGATAACAATAAATATGTCCACATGTTTAGAGACAGAGGTGTCGGTGTCGATAAAATAAAATACGGACATGAGGGCATCATGATCATTCTTATAACAGCAACATATATGGGTATTGTCATATGATTTCTTATGCTCAAGTAATAATCTATTCACAATGTCAAGTAGGAATCAGAAACTTAATTGAGAACTAACAAACTATATTCTCAGTCATTGAAGCAATTGTAATATATCATAACATCAGAAAGAGTCAATATAAGAGCTTTTCAGCAAGTCCACATACGCAACTATCATTTAGTCTTTCACAATTGCTAACACTCACGCAATACTTGTGGTTACAGAGTTTTAATCGGACACAGAGAAATATAAGGGCTTATAGTTTCGCCTCCCAACCTCTTACCTCAAGGGTAATGTCAACAATAATAGCTCATGCTAACTTACATCCAATTAGATATATATATATATATATATATATATATATATATATATATATATATATATATATATATATCAGGATCTTTCCAACACAATGTGCTTGCCAAAGGATAAAAGGTAAAAAGGAAAGGTGAAGATCACCATGACTCTTGCATAAGGTAGAAGATAAAAGTAAAAGATAGGCCCTTCGCAGAGGGAAGCAGAGGTTGTCATGCGCTTTCAGGGTTGGATGCACAAAATCTTAATGCGAAAGAATGTCACTTTATATTGCCACTTGTGATATGGACCTTTATTATGCAGTCTGTCGCTTTTATTTCTTCCACATCACAAGATCGTATAAAGCTTATTTCCTCCACACTAATCAATCATACATATTTAGAGAGCAATTTTTATTGCTTGCACCGATGACAACTTACTTGAAGGATCTTACTCAGTCCATAGGTAGATATGGTGGACTCTCATGGCAAAACTGGGTTTAAGGGTGTTTGGAAGCACAAGTAGTATCTCTACTTGGTGCAAAGAATTTGGCTAGCATGAGGGAGAAAGGCAAACTCAACATGTTGGATGATCCATGACAATATACTTTATCTCAGATATAAGAAAACATGACTGATTACGTTGTCTTCCGTGTCCAACATCAACTCTTTAGCATGTCATATTTTAATGAGTGCTCACAATCATAAAAGATGTCCAGGATAGTATATTTATATGTGAAACCTCTCTTTCTTTATTACTTCCTATTAATTGCAACGATGACCAAAGCTATGTTTGTCAACTCTCAACAACTTTTAATCATCATACTCTTTATATGTGAAGTCATTACTCTCCATAAGATCAATATGATCTCTTTATTTCTTTTTATTCTTTCTTTTTCTTTTATTCACTCATAATCATAGCAAGATAATCAAGCCCTTGACTCAACACTAATCTTTATTATATAGCTCACGGACTCGATTACATAGAGGGATCATAAAGCAAAACTCAAAACTAGATCATATCAAAAACTTTTATTCTACTAGATCAAGATATTACTAAAAGGATCGAACTAAGAAAACGGTAAAGATAGAGATGTGATGGGGATACGATATCGAGGCACCTCCCCCAAGCTTGGCAGTTGCCAAGGGGAGTGCCCATACCCATGTGATTATATCTCTTTTGTTGGTGAAGAAGATGGAGGTGATGATGATGACAGTTGTGTTTCTCTTTTGCTGGTGAAGAAGATGGAGGTGATGATGATGATAGTTGTGTCTTTAGTTTCTTCATACTATAATTGAGAAGAGCAATTTCCTCCTTTAAATCATCGACCTCCGATTCCAGCTTCAAGATCTTATCACATAAATCTCCTTTGCTTTTCTGCCGAAAACAAGAAGGAATAGACCGGTTGTTAGATAGTTTAGCCCTCTTAGGGAGACTAGATTTCTTGAACTTCACGTGCATATACCCAGGTTGAGGTAGAGGGACATCCTCCTCCTCCGAACTTGAATAATTGATCCTCATCAAATGAGCATCCTCCTCCTCATCCGTAGTTCGACCACAAGGAGATAGATCCCCATAGGTCTTTGGGTCGGCAATGAGGTGTGAGACATAGCTCTCTCCGTCGGAATCCTGAGATGACATCTTGCTCCAAATCTGCTACAGAGACAGCTCAAAACAACAACAGAGGATAATTGCGTGATACGGCGGTCAAAACCTTCGGGAGATTATATAATGAATTTTTACCGACCAAAATACGTATCGTGCAAGAAAACGGAGTCCGGAGAGCGCACGAGGTGCCCACGAGGCAGGGGGCGCGCCCTCCACCCTCGTGGAGGCCTCGTGTCCTTCCCGGACTGCTTCTTATTTTCCTATTTTTCTAAATATTCCAAAACGGAGAAAATTTGCCATTAGAAATGTTTTGGAGTCGGTTTACTTACCGTACCACATACCTATTCCTTTTCGGAGTCTGAAACGTTCTGGAAAGTGTCTCTTATGTATTCCTCCGGTGTTACGGTTTCAATAACATTAGTTTCAACATTTATAGGATTACCTGAGATATAATGTTTGATTCTTTGACCATTCACCACCTTTGGATTTGTGCCTTTGAAGTTATTGATCTTTATGGCACCGGAATGATAGACTTCCTCGATAACTTAAGGACCTTCCCATTTAGAGAGAAGTTTTCCTGCAAAAAATCTTAAACGAGAGTTGAATAGCAACACATAGTCACCTACATTAAACTCACGCCTTTGTATCCTTTTGTCATGCCATCTTTTAACTTTTTCTTTAAACAACTTGGCATTCTCATAGGCTTGGGTTCTCCATTCATCAAGTGAGCTAATGTCAAATAGCCTCTTCTCACCGGCAAGTTTAAAATCATAATTGAGCTCTTTAATGGCCCGGTATGCCTTATGTTCTAGTTCGAGAGGTAAGTGACATGCTTTTCCATAAACCATTTTATACGGAGACATACCCATAGGATTTTTATATGTAGTTCTATAGGCCCATAATGCATCATCAAGTTTCTTGGACCAATTCTTCCTAGATCTATTAACAGTCTTTTGAAAAATTAATTTAAGCTCTCTATTGCTCAATTCTACTTGACCACTAGACTGTGGGTGATAAGGAGATGCAATTCTATGATTAACATCATACTTAGCAAGCATTTTACGGAAAGCACCATGAATAAAATGTGAACCACCATCAGTCATTAAATATCTATGGACTCCAAACCTTGGAAAAATAACTTCTTTAAGCATCTTAATAGAAGTGTTATGATCAGCACTACTAGTTGGAATAGCTTCTACCCACTTAGCAACGTAATCAACAGCAACTAAAATATGTGTATATCCATTAGAGGCAGGAAACGGTCGCATATAATCAAAGCCCCAAACGTCAAATGGTTCAATAACAAGTGAATAATTCATAGGCATTTCTTGACGTCTACTAATGTTACCAATTCTTTGACATTCATCACAAGATAAGACGAACTTACGAGCATCCTTGAAGAGAGTAGGCCAATAAAAACTGGATTGTGATACCTTATGTGCAGTCCTATCTCCAGCGTGGTGCCCTCCATAAGCCTCGGAGTGACACTTGCGTAGGATCTGTTCCTGTTCATGCTCAGGTACACAATGTCTAATAACACCATCTACTCCTTCTTTATAAAGATGTGGGTCATCCCAGAAGTAATGTCTTAAATCATAGAAAAACTTTTTCTTTTGCTGGTATGTGAAGCTAGGTGGTATAAATTTAGCAACAATGTAATAAGCATAATCAACATACCATGGAGCAGTACGAGAAGCATTTATGGCATTCAGTTGTTCATCAAGAAAGCTATCATCAATAGGTAGTGGGTCATCAAGAACATTTTCTAACCTAGACAAGTTGTCTGCAACGGGGTTCTCAGCTCCCTTTCTATCAATAATATACAAATCAAATTCTTGTAGCAAGAGAACCCATCTAATAAGTCTAGGTTTAGCATCTTTCTTTTCCATAAGATATTTAATAGCAGCATGATCAGTGTGAATAGTTACTTTAGAATCAACAATATAAGGTCTGGACTTATCATAAGCAAATACAACTGCTAAGAATTCTTTTTCAGTAGTGGCATAATTTCTCTGGGCATTGTCTAGAGTTTTACTAGCATATTGAATAACATTTAATTTCTTATCAACTCTTTGCCCTAGAACAGCACCTACAGCATAATCGCTAGCATCACACATAATTTCAAAAGGTAAATTCCAATCAGGTGGCTGAACAATAGGTGCAGAGATTAATGCTTTCTTAAGTATTTCAAATGCTTCTACACAATCATCATCAAATACAAATGGTATATATTTTTGTAATAGATTAGTCAGAGGCCGAGAAATTTTTGAGAAGTCCTTAATGAACCTCCTATAAAACCCGGCATGACCAAGGGAACTTCTTATACCTTTGAAGTCCTTGGGACATGGCATCTTTTCAATAGCATCAACTTTAGCTTTATCCACTTCAATACCTCTTTCAGAAATTTTATGCCCCAAGACAATGCCTTCATTGACCATAAAGTGGCACTTCTCCCAATTCAAGACAAGATTAGTTTCTTCACATCTCTGCACAACTCGATCAAGGTTGCTCAAGCAATCATCAAAAGAGGAGCCATAAACGGAGAAATCGTCCATGAAAACCTCACATATCTTTTCACAAAAATCAGAGAAGATAGCCATCATGCATCTTTGAAAGGTAGCAGGTGCATTACATAAACCAAAAGGCATACGTCTATAAGAGAAAGTACTGAAAGGGCAAGTAAAGTGGTCTTTGCTTGATCATCAGCTGACACGGGTATTTGAGAGAAACCAGAGTAACCATCTAGAAAGCAAAAATGTGTATGTTTGGATAATCTTTCTAGCATTTGATCTATAAAAGGTAAGGGGTAATGATCTTTTTTAGTAGCCTTATTTAATTTGCAGAAATCAATTACCATCCTATAACCTGTAATAATTCTTTGCGGAATCAGTTCATCTTTATCATTAGGAACGACAGTAATACCTCCCTTCTTAGGGACACAATGGACAGAACTTACCCACTGACTATCAGCAACGGGATAGAATATACCTGCCTCAAGGAGCTTTAGTATTTCCTTTCTTACCACTTCTTTCATCTTAGGATTCAGCCGTCGTTGATGATCAATAACTGGTTTGGCGTCTTTCTCCAAATTTATTTTGTGTTGACATAGAGTGGGACTAATGCCCTTAAGATCATCAAGAGTATATCCAATAGCAGCACGGTGCTTCTTCAAAGTTTTCAATAATTTTTCTTCCTCCTTCTCTGAAAGGTTAGCACTAATAATAACAGGATATATCTTCTTTTCATCAAGGTAAGCATATTTAAGAGTATCAGGTAATGGTTTGAGCTCAAACACGGGATCACCCTTGGGTGCAGGAGGATCCCCTAGGATTTCAATAGGCAAATTGTGTTTCAGAATGGGTCCCTGTTTAAATAATACTTCATCTATTTCCCTTCTTTCATTCATAAACATATCATTTTCATGGTCTAGCAAATATTTTTCTAAAGGATCATTAGGAGGCACGGCAATAGAAGCAAGACCAATAATTTCATCTTTACTAGGCAATTCTTCATCACGGGGTTGTCTACGAAATTTAGAAAAATTAAACTCATGAGACATATCATCCAAACCAATAGTAACAACATCCTTCTTGCAATCTACCTTAGCATTAACAGTATTCAAGAAGGGTCTACCAAATATAATGGGACAAAAGCTATCTTGAGGCGAACCAAGAACAAGAAAATCAGCAGGATATTTAGTTTTCCCACACAAGACTTCAACATCTCTAACAATCCCAATTGGTGAAATAGTATCTCTATTGGCAAGCTTAATGGTGACATCAATTTCTTCTAACTCAGCGGGTGCAATATCATGCATAATTTCTTGATATAAGGAAATAGGTATTGCGCTAGCACTAGCACCCATATCACATAAGCCATGATAGCAATGATCTCCTATTTTAACAGAAATAACAGGCATGCCCACAACTGGTCTATGTTTATCTTTAGCACCGGGTTTAGCAATCCTAGCAGTTTCATCACAGAAGTAAATAACATGCCCATCGATATTATCAGCCAAGAGATCTTTAACCATAGCAATATTAGGTTCAACTTTAACTTGCTCAGGAGGTTTGTGTGTCCTAATATTACTTTTGTTAACCACAGTTGAAGCTTTAGCATGATCCTTTAATCAAACAGCGAAAGGTGGTTTCTCAACATAAGCAGTAGGAACAATAGGATCATTATAAGTGATAGCCTTTTCTTCAACTTTAATAGGTGCAACTACTTTTACTTCAACGGGAGGATTATATTTAAACCACTTCTCCTTAGGGAGATCAACATGAGTATCAAATGATTCACAGAAAGAAGCTACTATCTCAGAATCAAGTCCATATTTAGTGCTAAATTTACGGAAAACATCGGTATCCATAAAAGATTTAACACAATCAAACTTAGGTGTTATACCTGACTCCTTACCTTCGTCGAGGTCCCAATCTTCAGATTTGCGTTTAATTCTTTCCAATAAATCCCATTTGAATTCAATAGCCTTCATCATAAAAGAACCAGTACAAGAAGTATCGAGCATGGAGCGATTGTTGTCAGAAAGCCGAGCATAAAAATTTTGAATAATCATTTCTTTTGAAAGCTCATGCATGATTGGGGCATGAATATAACATTGACTTAAGCCTCCCCCAAGCTTGAGAGATGCTTTCTCCTTCGCGAGGCCAAAAATTATATATATAATTTTGATCACGATGAACAAGATGCATAGGATAAAACTTCTGATAAAATTCCAATTTCAATCGCTTGTAGTCCCATGATCCCATATCATCACATAGCCTATACCATGTCAATGAATCTCCCTTCAAAGATAAAGGGAAGACCTTCTTCTTGATAACATCATCGGGCATACCTGCAAGCTTAAATAATCCACAAACTTCATCCACATAGATTAGGTGCTCATCAGGATGTAACGTTCCGTCTCCTGCAAAAGGATTAGCTAGCAGTTTTTCTATCATACCCAAAGGAATTTCAAAGTAGACATTTTCAGTAGGTTCAGTAGGTTGAGGAGCAACTATTTGCTCTACCGGTCGGGGTGAAGATACCCCGAACAAGCCCCTCAAAGGATTACTTTCCATAGTAACAAGTGACAGTAAATTTCAGCACACTATATAAATTTTTCCTTACCAAATTCCACCTACCAAAGGCGCTTCACTCCCCGGCAACGGTGCCAGAAAAGAGTCTTGATGACCCACAAATATAGGGGATCTATCGTAGTCCTTTCGATAAGTAAGAGTGTCGAACCCAACGAGGAGCAGAAGGAAATGATAAGCGGTTTTCAGCAAGGTATTTTCTGCAAGCACTGAAATTATCGGTAACAAATAGTTTTGTGGTAAGGTAATTTGTAACGAGTAACAAGTAACAAGTGTAAATAAAGTGCAGCAAGATGGCCCAATCCTTTTTGTAGCAAAGTACAAGCCTGGACAATTTCTTATATGAAGGAAAACGCTCCCGAGGACACATGGGAATTATCGTCAAGATAGTTTTCATCACGTTCATATGATTCGCGTTCGGTACTTTGATAATTTGATATGTGGGTGGACCGGTGATTGGGTGCTTTCCTTACTTGGACAAGCATCCCACTTATGATTAACTCCTATTGCAAGCATCCACAACTACAAAAGAAGTATTAAGGTAAACCTAACCATAGCATGAAACATATGGATCCAAATCAGCCCCTTACGAAGCAACGCATAAACTAGGGTTTAAGATTCAGTCACTCTAGCAACCCATCATCTACTTATTACTTCCCAATGCCTTCCTCTATGCCCAAACAATGGTGAAGTGTCATGTAGTCGATGTTCACATAACACCACTAGAGGAGAGACAACATACATCTCATCAAAATATCGAACGAATACCAAATTCACATGACTACTAATAGCAAGACTTCTCCCATGTCCTCAGGAACAAACATAACTACTCACAAAGCATATTCATGTTCATAATCAGAGGGGTATTAATATGCATAATGGATCTGAACATATGATCTTCCACCAAATAAACCAACTAGCATAAACTACAAGGAGTAATCAACACTACTAGCAACCTACAGGTAACAATCTCAGACTTAGAGGCAAGGATTGGATACAAGAGATGAACTAGGGTTTTAGAGGAGATGGTACTGGTGAAGATGTTGATGGAGATTGGCCCCCTCCCGATGAGAGGAGCGTTGGTGATGACGATGGCGGTGATTTCCCCCTCCCGGAGAGAAGTGTCCCCGGCAGAACAGCTCCGCCAGAGCCCTAGATTGGTTTCACCAAGGTTCCGCCTCATGGCGGTGGAGTCTCGTCCCAAAAGCTTGCTTATGATTTTTTTCTCGGACGAAAGACTTCATATAGCGGAAGATGGACACCGGAGGGCCACTAGGGGGCTCACGAGGCAGGGGGCGCGCCCAGGGGTAGGGCATGCCCCCCACCCACGTGGCCAGGGTGTGGGCCCCCTCTAGTATTTTCTTCGCTCAGTATTTTTTATTATTCCCAAAAATAACTTCCGTGGAGTTTCAGGACTTTTGGAGTTGTGCAGAATAGGTCTCTAATATTTGCTCCTCTTCCAGCCCAGAATTCTAGCTGCCGGCATTCTCCCTCTTTATGTAAACCTAGTAAAATAAGAGAGAATAGGCATAAGTATTGTGACATAATGTGTAATAACAGCCCATAATGCAATAAATATCGATATAAAAGCCTGGTACCCAAAGTCCGGTGCAGCTGATGCCAAAACTTTGAAGTGAACTGCGTTCCTCTATCTGATACGATGGTCCTCCGAACTCCGTGCAGACATACGATCCTGGTCATATATATCTTGGCCAACTTTGCACTTGTATAGGTGGTTTTCACTGGGATAAAGTGAGCCACTTTAGTCAAGCGATCAACTACTACCCAGATAGAATCATATCCCAATCGGATCCTGGGCAATCCGGTGATGAAATACATGCCAAGCCTATCCCACTTCCATTCGGGTATCGGCATAGGTTGCAGTAATCCTGCTGGCTTCTGATGTTCTGCCTTCACTCTCTGACATACATCACATACAGCTACATACTCGGCAATATCCTTCTTCATACCAGTCCACCAGAAACGCTCCTTCAAATCCAAATACATCTTGGTGTTTTCGGGGTGAATTGAGTATGGTGAGTCATGGGCCTCCTGAAGTATCAACTTAATGATCTCTGCGTTGTTGGGCACATAAATACGGTCCTCAAACCATAAGGTGTCGTGCTCATCCTCACGAAAACCTTTAGCCTTTCCTTTGCTCATTCTCTCTTTTATCTCTACAATTTCTTTGTCATCCTTCTGAGCTTCTCGAATCTTTCCCAACAATGTAGATTGAACTTCCAATGCTGCAACAAAACCTCTAGGGACTATCTCCAGCCGTAGTTCCCTGAGATCCTCTGCTAACTCCTTTGGCAATCCTTCGCTTACGAGGGTTTTGGCATAACTCTTCCGGCTCAGAGCATCGGCTATGACATTGGCCTTTCCTGGATGATAGTGCAGCTTCATATCATAATCCTTTATGAGCTCCAACCATCTCCTTTGCCTAAGGTTCAACTCCTTTTGGGTAAAAATGTACTTCAAACTCTTGTGGTCCGTGTACACATCGCAACGGTTTCCAATAAGGTAATGTCTCCAAGTCTTGAGTGCATGCACTACGGCTGCTAACTCCAAATCATGAGTAGCATAATTCAACTCATGCGGTCGAAGCTGTCGAGATGCATATGAAACAGCTCTTCCGTCTTGCATAAGTACACCTCCAAGTCCTAAGCGTGAAGCATCGCAATACACTTGGAAGTCCTTGCGTATATCCGGCAGAATCAGCACTGGGGCTGTAGTCAAACGTTTCCAACTCCTGAAAACTTGCCTCACATTCTTCCGTCCATTGGAATTTGGTATCCTTCTTCAATAACTCCATCATGGGCTTCGCAATCTTGGAAAAATTCTCAATGAATCTCCGATAGTATCCCGCGAGTCCAAGAAAACTGCGGATCTCGCTAACTGAGGTGGGTGCCAACCACTCAGTGACTGCCTGAACCTTGGTGGGCTCTACTACTATACCTTCTCCTAATATAACATGTCCAAGGAATCCAACTTCCTTCAACCAAAACTCACATTTGCTGAACTTGGCATACAACTGATGTTCCCTGAGCTTCTCGAGAACTAGACGCAAATGCTCCTTGTGCTCCTCTTCATTCTTCGAGTATACCATTATATCATCAATGAACACCACTACAAACTTATCCAAGAATTCCATGAACACCTTATTCATCATACTCATGAAATAGGTAGGGGCGTTAGTCAGTCCAAATGACATGACCGTATACTCATATAACCCATACCTTGTGGTGAATGTTGTTTTTGGTATATCCTTTTCTCGAATCTTTAGCTAGCGATATCCTGATCGCAGATCGATCTTCAAAAACACTTTAGCTCCTTGCAGCTGGTCAAACAAATCATTGATCATCGGCAATGGGTGCTTGTTCTTGATCGTCACCTCATTTAGTGCGCGATAATCAACAACCATCCTTAAGGATCCATCCTTCTTCTCAACCAAGAGCACTGGGGCTCCCCAGGGTGATGAACTTCGTCGAATGTAACCCTTCTCCAATAACTCCTTAATCTGCTTCTTGATCTCCTCCAGATCATTTGCGGGCATCCGGTATGGTCTCTTCGATATCGGTCCGGTGCCTGGAAACAGTTCTATCAAAAACTCGATGTTCTCGATCTGGCAGCATGCCTGGTAATTCCTCTGGAAATACATCTGGGTAATCCTTCACAACAGGCACTTCCTCCTGAACAACTCCTGAGAGGGAATTTACTTGGGTTCTCTTTGGCGAATGCCTGGATACATACTTGATCCTTTTTCCCTCCGAGGTGGTGAGCTAAATTGACTTACTAGCACAGTCAATGCTTCCTCCATACTTCGACATCCAGTCCATGCCTAATATCACATCCAATCCTTGTGACTCCAAAATTATTAGGTCTGATGGGAAAACATGGCTACCAATGGTTAAGTGTATCCGGTCGCTCCATCGGCTGGCCATATACTCTGCTCCAGGTGAACTTACTAACATGGGTGTCCTAAGGGCTTGGGTTGGCAACTTAAACTTATCCACGAATCCCCTTGATACATATGAATGCGATGCACCAGTATCGAAAAGAACAAGAGCGGTAAAAGACTTAACCAAAAACTTACCGATAACTGCGTCTGGCTGCTCTTCAACCTCCTCCACGTTAACGTGGTTCATTTGTCCTTTGTTAAATGGATTGGGCTTCTTCCCAGCGCTCCCATTACCATTTCCATTCTTCGCTTCAGGACACTCTGTGGCATAGTGTCCAGTCTTCCCGCACTTGAAGCAAGTAATGTGACTTAGGTCTCTCTTGGCGGGTGTGGCTGGATTAGGGCGGTTCTGATTGTTGCTTGCTCCGTTCCCATTCCCATTCTTGGGACCATTGTGGTTATGCGAACTTCCTCCATTGTGGGTATGGCCTCCATGGTTATGGGTAAATCCTCCCGAGTTCGGGGTTAAACGAGGCTTCTGCTGAGCTCCTGAGTTGTACCTTCCTTGCCCATACTTACTCTTGTGGCTCTCAATCTGCTGTTGCTTCCCTCCCATCATAAGAGCCTTGTCTACCAACTCCTGGTAGTTGTTAAATGTTGCCACCATCAACTGCATGCTCATCTCATCATTCAGCCCTTCCATAAACTTCTCCTGCTTCGCGGTATCTGTGGCCACATCATCAGGGGCATAACGAGATAGCTTACTAAACTCCTCTACGTACTGAGCCACAGTACGATTTCCCTGGCGCAAGTTGCGAAACTCGCGCTTCTTCATGCTCATAGCTCCAGTTAAGACATGGGCTGTGCGGAATGCTTGCTGAAACTGATCCCAAGTGATATTGGCTATAGGGAAAGTGGTTGTGTAATTTTCCCACCATGAAGCTGCTGGTCCATCCAACTGATGTGCGGCAAAATGCACCTTCTCAGCATCTGTGCATCCTGTGGTGGTTAACTCCCTTCCAATCTTGCGTAGGCAGTCATCCGCAACTATTGGCTCGATGCTACTAGAAAACACTCGCGGCTGCAACCTCAGAAAACGGGCTAAGTTGTCAACTGGAGGTGGTGGTGGCAGGTTGTTGTTGTTGTTGCCTTGGTTCTGGACTAATATCTGCATCAAGGCATTCTGCTCCTGGATCAACTGGGTGATCTCCGGTGGGAAGACAAATCCGGTGTCACGTCTTGGAGGCATCTGATGGGTTTATAGGGTAGAGATTAGAATAGAAATGAGGTCTAGAGAGAAAGCACTACCCATATGCACATGAGACAAGCACAATCATATCACTCAATCAAATCAAGCAAAGGCATACAATCGGTCTAGAACTATCGTTACAGTGCTCGGACTATACTATATACATGGGAAAAGAGTACTAATCATATGGTGGTCGTCTAGAAATTTTGATCGGTGGAAGACTCCATGATATATGCTCCAGCTTCGTCTTCAAAATCATCATCACTACCATCAAGGTCGGAGTCGATGTCGTCGATGATGTTGTAGTCTTCAGAACGAATTTCCTAGGGTTCGTCGTCTTCTCCTCCTGGCGCGGGGTCTCCCATGAAAACTCCTATCTTCTTTATCAGGTTGTCATTCTTCTCCAATAGTGTTGCGATTTCTTCCTCATATCCATCGCGTGTAGACTTGAGTTCCTCTTCTAGCTCGGTGATCCTTGTCATCGCCTTCTTCAAATCTATCATGTTTGCGCACATTTGGTTCTCCTGGCGTCGAATGTGCTGAATTAACTCCTGGGTGAAAGCTGCAATGGACCTGTCCTTCCTGGTGCTGATCATCTCCCATTGCTCGTCTCGGTGCCCACATATCTGGTAGATAGTATCCTTGAGATCCTTGTCGTAAACTTCGCCGATGCGTCCCATGGCGATATGGGCTGCCATACTCTTTCCTAAACTCCAGGTGGGTGCATCAAAGGAAAACTCTATGGGCTCCGTAACTGGCGTGAATGTCCTTCCTGGACCTTGAACTCGAATCATCCAGCGCTCCTCTTCTGGTAAAGTGGTGGTGTAGGTCCCGGTGAAGCTTGGTATTTCAATGTTCAGGTACCTAGTGACTTCCTTCAAGTGTCGTCCAAAGGGTGTGTCTTCATCCGGTTGTGCAAACTTGTTCCTCGAATCCGCCATCCTAAAGAGTAGAAAATGGAGAGGAGTCAGAAATGAGTAGAGAAGAGTGACCTATGGCTTATCTTAGTGGTCGTGTCCTACACTCAGCATGTGCTCTGATACCATCTTGTAGCGACCCGACCTCAAACAGTCAAGTCTCTGTGCTTCCGTGTCATCCCTGGATCGGTAATGCTGACACACACAGTACTCGAAGGATTTATAACAGAGTAGCAATCACACACTTATTACATCGAATGTCTCAAAAGAGAACTTATCACAATAAATATGGCTTAAGGCCATATAAATAAGATAACAGCGGAAGACTTAGAAGATAAGTGTGTCCATCAACTCCAACGGCTTAGCTGAGATGCACAACAACGACCTATCGCACCTTTACTCGTCGTCTGAAAAGTCTGCAACATGATACGTTGCAGCCCAAAAACGGGTCAGCACATGGAATATACTGGCAATAGAACACAGTAGAGCAAGAAAAGAAATAATTCTATCACTATATGCATATTTGGCTGGTGGAAAGGCTCTATGGTTATATTGTTTTGCGAAAAGCCAATTTTTTCCTACAACAAAGGAATATATTTTATTTAACTATCATGGTGGTTGAACAAAATTAAGAAGGTACCTCCAACTCAATCCCAATTAAAAGTAATTATCAACCCAACAAATTAAATTAGAGTTATGAGATACATATGATAATCCAAGTACTAGATACTCAAGATGTCCATAACCGGGGACACGGCTAACCATGATTAGATTGTACACTCTGCAGAGGTTTGCGCACTTTTCCCCACAAGACTCGATCTCCTCCGTTGGATTTCTCGCACTTCATGGTGTTTGAGAAATGGATGACCGAGACACAGTCTTTCAGAAGCATTAACTCTAACCCCGGGTAGACAGTACCAACCTACATCCCTCTACATCTGCTAGCCTACCACTAGAAGAGGTCATGCAACTTACTCAACTATGCTAGAGCCCATAATAGCTTGTGGCTGCACACGGAAGTTTCTAGCATGAAATATCTCAGATCCCTTTGAGCCTGGGTGGCGGACCGTAGGATTATCACACGGGTACTCCGGGATATCCTAGGACAACACTGGATTCTCCAGGTGCCCAAAACAAGCAATCCACCCAGATGTGTATTAAAGTTGCCACCTTAAGTTGAACCATTAAATAATCATCTCACATATGTCATGGATTCACTCACCCAAACCACGTCTACGAGCATAGCATAGCAGTATAAGCATAACGTAGAAGTAACTCCCAAGGTTTGGTAATAAACAGGACAATAGGTTCTACCTCATCATCTACTTCCCAATACCCACAAGTTAATCACATCCTAATCATGCAGTGTTTCAGGATTGAGTCTAATGCATAAAAACTGGGTATGAAAAGAGTATGATCAATGTGTTACTTGCCTTGCTGACGATCCGCAAAACCTAGAGACTCGTAGTAGCACGCTTCGCACTCCGGGAATTCTATCGCAAACAAACAATAGCATACATAAGCAATCAATCAAAGATGCACGGGTAAAACTCAAATAAGAAGATCGAATCTGAAACTCAACTGAAGAGATTCGATTTGCAAAAAAATCAAATCAAACGGAGCAAGGAAACTCAAACTACGAAAGAAAAAGATCCGTTTACTAATGTAGACTAATGTCAAATTTTACAGTACCAAAATCTTGTTCAAGTTGGTTAAACAGAAAGAGGGCTTTGAGATGAAGATCTAGGCGCTTGAATCGCCTGATTCCGATAAACGAACGAAAAGATAAACTAAAACGAAAATCGGGTCACAAATCGTGATCGAAAATAATCACGGAAAAACCCTGGAAAAAGGAAAAACTGACGAACAGGCTAACAAACGAACATTCGCTGTCTGTGATTAACGGGGGAACGGTGTTCATGAAAACGAACGTACGGACGAACGTCCGCAAAATAACTAAACAGCAGAAGAAAAAACCGAACCGATCTATTAAAAAAACGAATCTAGGTTTTCAAAAAAACGAACGGTTTTCCGACGAAAACCGGCGGCGGTGGCGGCTACCTCCGGTGAGTCGGCGGCGCGGCGCGGTCGGGCGGCGGCGCGGCGGCGGCGGCTCCGGAGCGGGGCTAGGTTTAGGGGTGCGGGGCTGGGCTGGGGCGGCTCGGCGCCTCGGGCTTTAAAGGCCCGGCCGGGTCAGTGTCCGAGGCGGACACGGCCCGGTAAGGTCGGTTCATTTTTTTTTATATTCCAACACGCAGAAAAACAAAGAAAAGAAATACTAAACGGACTCCAAAAATCCTAAAATAAATTTTCCCCATCCTCTAAAAATCTACCGGACAAGATGAATATTTATTTAGGACTCTAATGCAATTTTGAAAAACGCATATTTTTCCTAACTCAAATAAAATAGCAATAAAATCCAAATAAAATGTTGGTTTGTTTTTAATATTTTTCCTCCAATATTTCATTATTTTGGGGAAGTCATATTATCCCCTCTCATATTTTTTTTATACGAAATATTTTCGGAGAGAAAAATAATTAAAACAAATGACCCTTGTTTCAATATTTGATAAAATTCAAATATGAAACGGTGAATCCCCAACTCTCTCCGTGGGTCCTTGAGATGCTTAGAATTTCTAGGATCGCAAAGCAAATATGCAAATGAAATATGATATGCATGAATGATATATGTATAACATTCCAAACTGAAAATTTGGGATGTTACAATCGCGGAGGTGTCGTGCGTTCGGTACTTGATCGGTTGGATCGCGAAGAGGTTCGACTACATCAACCGTGTTACTAAACGCTTCCGCTTTCGGTCTACGAGGGTACGTGAACACACTCTCCCCGCTCGTTGCTATGCATCACCTAGATGGGTCTTGCGTGTGCGTAGGGATTTTTTTGAAATTACTATGTTCCCAACAGGTTTATCAATCCGTGAGAGGTGTAGGATGAAGATGGTCTCTCTCAAATGACCCTGTAACCAAATACAAGAAATCTCTTGTGTACCCAACACACCCAATACAATGGCAAATTGTATAGGTGCACTAGTTCAGCGAAGAGATGGTGATAAAGTGTAATATGGATGGTAGAAATATATTTTTATAATCTGAATAAATAAAAACAGCAAGGTAGCAAATATTAAACGGTCACAAAAATGGTATTGCAATGCTTGAAAATGAGGCCTAGGGTTCGTACTTTCACTAGTGCAATGTCTCAACAATGCTAATATAATTGGATCATATAACCACCCCTCAAAGTGCGATGAAGAATCACTCCAAAGTTCCTATCTAGTAGAGAACATAAGAATAAATTGTTTGTAGGGTACGAAACCACCTCAAAGATATTCTTTCTGATCAATCTATTCAAGAGTTCGTACTAAAATAACACAAAGTTATTCTTTCCGTTCGATCTATCCTAGAGTTCGTACTAAAATAACACCAAAGAAAATTCATATTCATAATACTCAATCCAACACATAGAACTGTTGGAAATATGCCCTAGAGGCAATAATAAAATGGTTATTATTATATTTCCTTGTTCATGATAATTGTCTATTGTTCATGCTATAATTGTGTTATCCGGTAATCGTAATACATGTGTGAACACATAGACCATAACATGTCCCTAGTGAGCCTCTAGTTGACTAGCTCGTTGATCAATAGATGGTTATGGTTTCTTGACCATAGACATTGGATGTCATTGATAACGGGATCACATCATTAGGAGAATGATGTGATGGACAAGACCCAATCCTAAGCATAGCACTAGATCGTGTAGTTCGTTTGCTAAAGCTTTTCTAATGTCAAGTATCATTTCCTTAGACCATGAGATCGTGCAATTCCCGGATACCGTAGGAATGCTTTGGGTGTACCAAACGTCACAACGTAACTGGGTGGCTATAAGGGTGCACTACAGGTATCTCCGAAAGTGTTTGTTGGGTTGGCATGGATCGAGACTGGGATTTGTCACTCCGTATGACGGAGAGGTATCTCTGGGCCCACTCGGTAATGCATCATCATAATGAGCTCAATGTGACTAAGTAGTTAGTCACGGGATCATGCATTACGGAACGAGTAAAGTGACTTGCCGGTAACGAGATTGAACGAGGTATTGGGATACCGACGATCGAATCTCGGGCAAGTAACGTACCGATTGACAAAGGGAATTGTATACGGGATTGCTTGAATCCTCGAAATCGTGGTTCATCCGATGAGATCATCATGGAACATGTGGGAGCCAACATGGGTATCTAGATCCCGCTGTTGGTTATTGTCTAGAGAACGGTCTCGGTCATGTCTGCATGATTCCCGAACCCGTAGGGTCTACACACTTAAGGTTCGATGACGCTAGGGTTATAAGGAAGATTTGTATGTGATTACCGAATGTTGTTCGGAGTCCCCGATGAGATCCCGGACGTCACGAGGAGTTCCGGAATGGTCCGGAGGTGAAGATTTATATATGGGAAGTCATCATACGGTCACCGGAAGTGTTCGGGGGTATGTCGGTATTGTACCGGGGCCACCGAAGGGGTTCCGGGGGTCCACCGGGAGGGTCCACCTGCCCCGGAGGGCCCTATGGGTTGTATGTGGAAGGGAACCAGCCCCTAAGTGGGCTGGGCGCCATCCCCCCTAGGGCCCATGCGCCTAGGGTTGGGGGGGAACCCTAAAGGGGGCGCCCCCCTTGCTTGGGGGGCAAGCCCCCTCCCCCTTGGCCGCTGCCCCCCTCTAGATCTCATCTAGAGGGTCCGGCCCCCTTCCCCCTTCTCCCTATAAATAAAGGGGTGGAGGGAGGGCTGCAGCACCACATCCAAGGCGCAGCCCCTCCCCTCCCCAACACCTCTCCTCCTCTGCGTGAGCTTGGCGAAGCCCTGCCGCAGAACTGCCACTCCATCACCACCACGCCGTCGTGCTGCTGTTGGAGCCCTCTTCCTCAACCTCTCCCTCCTCCTTGCTGGATCAAGGTGCGGGAGACGTCACCGGGCTGCACGTGTGTTGAACGCGGAGGTGCCGTTGTTCGGCGCTAGGATCGGAATCCACCGCGATCTGAATCACTACGAGTACGACTCCCTCATCCGCGTTCTTGCAACGCTTCTGACTCGCGATCTTCAAAGGTATGAAGATGCACTCCCCTCTCGTTGCTAGTAAACTCCATAGATTGATCTTGGTGATGCATAGAATTTTTTTTAATTTCTGCAACGTAACCCAAAAAGAACTTCAAAGAGTGCCCCAAGATTTCTACCGGAGAAACAAAGACAAGAACATGCATCAACCCCTATGCATAGATTACCCAACGTCATCTCGGGAATCCGCGAGTTGAGTGCCAAAACATATATCAAGTGAATCAATACGATAACCCATTGTCACCACGAGTATTCATATGCAAGACATATATCAAGTGCTCTCAAATCCATAAAAGTATTCAATTCGATAAAACGAAACCTCAAAGGGAAAATTCAATTCATCACAAATAGATAAACAGGAGAAAACACCATATGATCCGACTATATTAACAAATCCCGCGATACATCAAGATCGTGACATCTCAAGAACACGAGAGAGAGAGAGAGAGATTGAACACATAGCTACTAGTACAAACCCTCAGCCCCGAGGGTGGACTACTCCCTCCTCATCGTGGTGGCCGCCGGGATGATGAAGATGGCCATCGGAGATGATTCCCCCTTCGATAGGGTGCCAGAATGGGGTCTAGATTGGTTTTGGGTGGCTACATAGCCTTGCAGCGGCGGAACTTCTAATCTAGGTTAACCACAAGGGTTTTTGGAATATTTGTGAATTTATAGGGTAAAGAGGGGGTGCCGGAGGCCACCGAGGTGGGCACAACCCACCTAGGCGCGCCTGGGCCCCCAAGTGCGCCCTGGTGGGTTGTGCCCCCCTCGGGGCACCCCCAGGTGCTGCTCTGGCCCATCCTGGGTGTTCTGGTCCATAAAAAATCTCTAAAAAGGTTCGCGGTGTTTGGACTCCGTTTGATATTGATTTTCTGCGATGTAAAAAAAAGCGAAAAACAGCAACTGGCACTAGGCACTGGGTCAATAGGTTAGTCCCAAAAAATGATATAAAGTTACTATAAAATGATTTTAAAACACCCAAGGATGATAATATAACAGCATGAATACTTCATAAATTATAGATACATTGGAGACGTATCAGTTACGTGCAAGATTAAATTGTGTAGTAATTGATTGATAGATCAAACAAAAATACAAAATAAAATAAATTAATTAAAATTGCAGCAAGGTAGACCTGGGGGCCATAGTTTTCACTAGAGGCTTCTCTCTCGAAAATAGCATACGATGGGTAAACAAATTACTGGTGTGCAATTGATAGAAAAGCGAATAATCATATGATATCCAAGGGCATGATCATGTATATAGGCATCATGTCCGAGACAAGTAGACCGACTCCTGCCTGCATCTACTACTATTAGTCCACACATCGACTTCTATCCAGCATGCATCTAGAGTATTAAGTTCATAAAGAACAGAGTAACGTCTTAAGCAAGATGACATGATGTAGACAAAGTAAACCCAATCATGAATAAACCCCATCTTTTTATCCTTAATGTCAATGATATAGATACGTGTCATGTCCCCTTCTGTCACTGGGATTGAGCACCGCAAAATCAAATCCATTACAAAGCACCTCTCCCATTGCAAGAAAAATCAGTCAAGTTGGCCAAACCAAATCAATAGATCGGAGGGAAATACAAAGCTATAACAATCATGCATAAAAGAGTTCAGAGAAAACTCAAATAATATTCATGGATAATCTCATCATAAACTCATAATTCATCGGATCCCAACAAACACACCACAAAAGTGATTACATCGAATAGAACTCCAAGAACATCGAGGAGAACATTGTATTCAAGATCAGAAAGAGAGAGAGAGAGAGAGAGAGAGAGAGAGACATCTAGCTACTAACTATGGACCCATAGGTCTGTGGTAAACTACTCACACATCATCGAAAGGGCAGCAAGGTTGATGTAGAGGCCCTTCGTGATCGAATCCCCATCCAGCAGAGTGCCGGAAAAGGCCTCCATATGAGATCTCGTGGTTCTGGAACTTGCGGCTGCGGAAAAAGTATTTTGGCTATCTTTCTGTTGGTTTCCCGATTTTAGAGAATTTATAGAGGCGGAGTTAGGTCAAAGGGAGCCACATGGGCCCCACCAGCCACCAGGGCACGCCCTGGTGCCTCGTGGGCCCATGTTTCATCTTCTGCTCCTCTCCCGAAGCTTCTAGTGTCTCTTTTGTCCAGAAAAAATATCCAAAAAGTTTCGTTGCATTTGGACTTCGTTTGGTACTGATATTCTGAAAAACCAAAAACAACCAAAAAAACAACTAATACTGGACACTAAGTTAATAGGTTTGTTCCAAAAAATGACATATAATTGCTTGTAAATGCATATAAAATATCCAAGATTGATACTATAATAGCATGAAACAATCAAAAATTATAGATACGTTGGAGACATATCGCTGTGTTCCAAAAAATTATTGTTCATCGCGTATTTGGAAAAACAATCACACGTTTTGAAAAAATCCTGACATATTAAAAAAAGCACGACGTATTTTAAAAATATTTGTCGGGCATTTAAAATAATGTGCATTTGGAAAGGCTATTCAATATCCTTTTTGTGGGAAAAATTTCGATCTATTCCTCAAATATCATGACAACACAAAGAACACCAGAAGTAAAAAAAAAGTACTTCCATGTCTGTAGACCAAATAGGGGCTGACTACAAGCACTGGAGTGAGCCGAAGACGCGTTGCCATCATCGCCCCTGCCTTACAGAAGTTGGGCAACCTTCTTGTAGTAAACAATCGGTGAGTCGTCATGCTAAGGCCCCAAAGGACTAATGCACCGTCATCACCCCTAGTCGCCGATGAAGAGAAGCGTATATCCAGTGGATTCAATTTGTAGACACAGACACACAGACACACCGCCACATGCCTTCCGGCATTCGAGCCGCACCGCCGGGATGAGGGCTGGCAGGGAGAATCTTATTCCGTCTCCAGGGAGCCGCAACCGCCTTGCCCCCTTCAGCAGGACACAAACCCTTAATAGACTAAAAACAAAAAAGAAGTAGTTGTCCTCCCACCGACAAGGGCTCCACGACGACGGCACCAGCGGGAGGCGGGAAAACCCTAGAAGCATGGGAGTCTCTTGTGGGGAGAAGAAAAACATTGCATATCTTAGGGTACTCGTTTTTTTTTTGTAAAAATTCAAAAAAAAACGAAAGAAATTTCCATGTACACGTTTTAAAACTATTCACCAAAGGAAAAATGAAATATAATATATAGAACAACAAACAAAAGAAAAAACATAAAAAGGGCGATGAAAAGAAATATAGAAAATATGTAAAAAGGGAAAAGAGAAAGAAGAAACGGAGAGAAGAGCAGGCGACCTACAAAAAGAACAGGATGGACGCTTGTGGTAGCACGAAAGAAAAAGCGCAAATGGAAAATCGTTTTCACGGCTATTGGCCTGGTCCGCTTGGAAACCCACATAGGCGATCGCGTGCTACAACCCGCAATAGGTGAGAAATTGTGCGCGCCCCCAGCGCGTGCACAATAAGACTACCCGGCGGGGACACCTATACTGCAGCGACTATTTATCACATTAAGCAATCGCTACGGGATGTCTGCAGAAGCGTTTCGAGTAACTCCTTGGGGAGAGCTAGCTCTGCTAGCCACTCCGCCCAAGTCTAGCTTGTGATAAGAATGAGATGCGTTTTGTAGTTGAGGCGAGTGAAGCTAGGTTTTCATGAGTTTTGTGGTTTTTCCTCGGGTTTTTTGTTTTCTTTTTTCTTCTCAACTTTTTGCTTAGGTTTCCTTTTCCATTTTTTTGCTTTCTTTTGTTCTTTTTTTCTTCTCCGAGTTTTTGTTTCTTTTTCAGTTTTCTCTGTCAAATGATTGTTCCACATTTTTCAAATGCTTATTCAATATTTGTCAAATACTTGTCAACATTTTTAAAAATACTTGTTCAACATCTTCTTAAATACTTGTTCAACCTTTTCAAATACTTTTTCAACATTTCTATAGACATGATCAACATTTTTCCAAATACGTGTTTAACATTTTTCAAATGCTTGTTCAACATTTTTCAAATAATATTCGACACTTCTCAAATACTTGTTCAACATTTTATCTATGTGATCAACATTTTTTCAAATACTCGTCAACAATTTTTTTTAAATACTCGTTCAACATTTTTCGAATGCTTGTTCAATATTTTGAAATACTTGTTTAACATCTTTCAAATACTTGTTCAACATGTTTATTAAAAGCACACAAATTTGAAAACAAAACATGAATTAAAAAAGTTCATGTAATAAAAAGACTTCGACGATTTTCCAGAACGTTCACAAATTTCAAAAGAAGGTTTATCAATTTTGTAAAACACTTCATCAATTTTTGGAAAAAGTTCATCGTTTTTAAAACAGCTCATCAATTTTTTAAAAAGTTCATCAATTTTCAAAAAGGGTTCAAAAATTCAAAAAAGTTCATCACTTTTGAAAAGAAAAAATCATCGATTTCGAAAAAAGTTCATCAATTCTGAAAATGGTTCACAATATTTTTTAAAAATTTCATCGATTTTGGAAACAAAAATCAATGATTTGAAAAGAGTTCATGGATTTGAAAAAGTTCATTGAATTTAAACAACGTTTATTGAATATTAAAAATAATTAACCAATTTGAAAAAGTTCATTGAAATGGAAAAAAGTTCATAATTTTTTTTAAAAAGTCAAAAATTTGAAAAAAAAAGTTCATCGATTTTAGAAAAAGTTCGCAAATTTGAATAAAAGTACATTGGTTTTGGAAAAATTGGTTCATCAATTTTTTAAGAAGTTCATGAATTTGTAAAGAATCCGCACATTGATTAAAAAATAGAAAAAACTGAATAAAAAACGCTCGGAAAAAAGCTAGAACTTAAGAAGGAATAAAAGTGAAAAAATGCAAGTGTGTCACAACGAGTTCGATAGCCTAGTGGTTGGTTCGCTTCGTTCGAACACAGAGGTCGGGAGTTTGAATCTGATCGCGTGCACAGTTTTTGGGTGTTTACCGGAATAAAACGGTATACGGGCCAGCCCAGTTAAGATCGCCTACAACGCCAGTTAACAAAATGCACATTGTCAGCTAGAAATATGGTAAGTACTACGTTAACTTAAACATGCCAAACCACTGTACAGAAATTGCTGCTTTTTTCAGTAAACATTAGATTCAATGCGAGATTTTCTTCCTGATAAAGGACATTTCATTGAATTTATTTATCAAGGTGATAGACAAATCAACTAAGCAAAACCAAAAAGTAAGGGCAAAACCCACGAGCTAGCACAACTAGGGGCACAAGTGTAATTTTCCAATGAGAGTCTCAACAAGTTGCTCCAGCTAATCAAGGCTTTCATGTGGTACATACACTGCCCCGTGTTCACCATATGATGTGCCGATGTGTTTACATTATCCGTGACTGTTTAATTTTGCACAAGTTCTCATTATGGCCCAGTCTCCAGCAAACTCAAGACGAAATGAACTTTGGCAATTGGAGAATTGCAGTTTCAAAAGGAGGTTCAAACTGCCGACCTAAGTTAAATCGATACAATGATTTATACCTTTGTTTGGTAATTTGCATATGCAGGCGCTTCTGACTGTTGAAGTTTGTCATTCAAAGAAAGAGGGAGCAAAGAACTTCTCGGTTGTAATTCAGATAGGTTTTCCACGATTCTCTTTTACGATTCAGAAATTTATTTAAGGAGTCTTGACTTCTTGTTGGGTCTTTGCGGTTATGTCCAATGGTTATCATTCATCATCACCATCCGTGACAAGAGTCATGTAGGTTGTAAGACAGCTACTTTGTGTTGATACAAGCCTATGATTTATTTTATGAATGCACGTTGCCAGTAATGCATTTCTGTTGGTCATGTAACTACTACTACATTGCCTAGCTTGAACTGTACTCAAAGTTTAGTCAGCCACAAGTTAACAAGTAGTTCCATGTACATGTCTTACCCATAGCATCAAAAAACGAATTAGCAGTCAAAGCCTCTCACATAAACAAGCATACAATCATCCATATGAACGTGAGCACATCCTACCCCTATGAGCGCATGCGAGAGACTGTGGCATAGCATCTTGAGATTGACGAATTTGTTGGGGAATGTAGTATTTCAAAAAAATTGCCTACGCACACGCAAGATCCATCTAGGTGATGCATAGCAATAGGCGGGGAGAGTGTGTCCACGTACCCTCATAGACCAAAAGCGGAAGCGTTTAGTAACGCGGTTGATGTAGTCGAACGTCTTCGCGATCCAACCGATCCAAGTACCGAACGAACGGCACCTCCGCGATCTGCACACGTTCAGCTCGGTGGCATCCCTCGTACTCTTGATCCAGCTGAGGCCGAGGGAGAGTTTCGTCAGCACGACGGCGTGGTGACGGTGATGATGAAGTTACCGACATAGGGCTTCGCCTAAGCTCTACAACGATATGACCGAGGTGGAAATCTGTGGAGAGGGGCACCGCACACGGCTAAGACAACTGTCAACTTGTGTGTCTATGGGGTGCCCCCTCCCCCATATATAAAGGAGGGGAGGAGGGGGTCGGCCGACCCTTCATGGTGCGCCCCAAGGGGGGATTCCTACTCCTACTAGGAGTAGGTTTCCCCCCTTTCCTAGTCCTAATAGGAGGGGGAAGGAAGGGGAAGAGGAGAGGAAGGAAAGGGGGGTCGGGCCCCCTCCCAATTCTGATTGGGCTTGGGGGGGCGCCGCCTCCTCTCTCTCCCACTAAAGCCCATGTAGGCCCATTCCCGTAACCCCCCGGTACTCCGGTATATGCCCGAACTCATCCGAAACCATTCCGGTGTCCAAACATAACCTTCCAATATATCAATCTTCATGTCTCGACCATTTCGAGACTCCTCGTCATGTCCATGATCATATCCGGGACTCCGAACTACCTTAGGTATATCAAAACAGATAAACTCATAATACCGATTGTCATCGAACGTTAAGCGTGCGGACCCTACGGGTTCGAGAACTATGTAGACATGACCGAGACTCATCTCTGGTCAATAACCAATAGCGGAACTTGGATGCTCATATTGGTTCCCACATATTCTACGAAGATCTTTATCGGTCAAACCGCATAATGACATACGTTGTTCCCTTTGTCATCGGTATGTTACTTGCCCGAGATACGATCGTCGGTATCTCAATACCTAGTTCAATCTTGTTACCGACAAGTCTCTTTACTCGTTCCATAATGCATCATCCTGTAACTAACTCATTAGTCACATTGCTTGCAAGGCTTATAGTGATGTGCATTACCGAGAGGGCCCAGAGATACCTCTCCGACAATCGGAGTGAAAAATCCTAATCTCGATCTATGCCAACTCAACAAAACCATTGGAGACACCTGTAGAGCATCTTTATAATCACCGAGTTACATTGTGACGTTTGATAGCACACTAAGTGTTCCTCCGGTATTCGGGAGTTGCATAATCTCATAGTCATAGGAACATGTATAAGTTATGAAGAAAGCAATAGCAATAAACTAAACGATCATAGTGCTAAGCTAACGGCTGGGTCAAGTCAATCACATCATTCTCTAATGATGTGATCCCATTCATCAAATGACAACTCTTTGTCCATGGCTAGGAAACTTAACCATCTTTGATTAACGAGCTAGTCAAGTAGAGGCATACTAGTGACACTCTGTTTGTCTATGTATTCACACATGTACAAAGTTTCCGGTTAATACAATTCTAGCATGAATAATAAACATTTATCATGATATAAGGAAATATAAATAACAACTTTATTTATTGCCTCTAGAGCATATTTCCTTCAGTCTCCCACTTGCACTAGAGTCAATAATCTAGATTACACAGTAATGATTCTAACACCCATGGAGTCTTGGTGCTGATCATGTTTTGCTCGTGAGAGAGGCTTAGTCAACGGGTCTGCAACATTCAGATCTGTATGTATCTTGCAAATCTCTGTGTCTCCCTCCTTGACTTGATCGCGGATGGAATTGAAGCGTCCCTTGATGTGCTTGGTTCTCTTGTGAAATCTGGATTCCTTTGCCAAGGCAATTGCACCAGTATTGTCACAAAAGATTTTCATTGGACCCGATGCACTAGGTATGACACCTAGATCGGATATGAACTCCTTCATCCAGACTCCTTCATTTGCTGCTTCCGAAGCAGCTATGAACTCCGCTTCACACGTAGATCCTGCCACGACGCTCTGCTTGGAACTGCACCAACTGACAGCTCCACCATTCAATAAAAATACGTATCCGATTTGAGACTTAGAGTTATCCGGATCAGTGTCAAAGCTTGCGTCGACGTAACCGTTTACGACGAGCTCTTTGTCACCTCCATAGATGAGAAACATATCCTTAGTCCTTTTCAGATATTTCAGGATGTTCTTGACCGCTGTCCAGTGATCCGCTCCTGGATTTCTTTGGTTCCTCCCTGCTAAACTAATAGCAAGGCACACATCTGGTCTGGTACACAGCATTGCATACATGACAGAACCTATGGCTGAAGCATAGGGAATGACTTTCATTTTCTCTCTATCTTCTGCAGTGGTTGGGCATTGAGTCTGACTCAACTTCACAACTTGTAACACAGGCAAGAACCCTTTCTTTGCTTTATCCATTTTGAACTTCTTCAAAACTTTATCAAGGTATGTGCTTTGTGAAAGTCCAATTAAGCGTCTTGATCTATCTCTATAGATCTTGATGCCCAATATATAAGCAGCTTCAGCGAGGTCTTTCATTGAAAAATTCTTATTCAAGTATCCTTTTATGCTATTCAGAAATTCAGTATCATTTCCGATCAACAATATGTCATCCACATATAATATCAGAAATGCTACAGAGCTCCCACTCACTTTCTTGTAAATATAGACTTCTCCAAAAGTCTGTATAAAACCATATGCTTTGATCACACTATCAAAGCATATATTCCAACTCCGAGAGGCTTGGACCTGTCCATAAATGGATCACTGGAGATTGCACACTTTGTTGGCACCTTTTGGATCGACAAAACCTTCTGGTTGTATCATCTACAACTCTTCTTTAAGATATGCATTAAGGAATGCAGTTTTGACATTAGTTTGCCAAATTTCATAATCACAAAATGCGGCAATTGCTAACATGATTCGGACGGACTTAAGCATCGCTATGGGTGAGAAGGTATCATCGTAGTCAACTCCTTGAACTTGTCGAAAACCTTTTGCGACAAGTCGAGCTTTGTAGACAGTAACATTACCGTCAACGTCAGTCTTCTTCTTGAAGATCCATTTATTCTCTATGACTTGCCGATCATCGAGCAAGTCAACCAAAGTCCACACTTTGTTCTCATACATGGATCCCATCTCAGATTTCATGGCCTCAAGCCATTTTGCGGAATCTGGGCTCATCGTCGCTTCCTCATAGTTCGTAGGTTTGTCATGGTCAAGTAACATGACTTCCAGAACAGGATTACCGTACCTCTCTGCTGCGGATCTTACTCTGGTTGACCTACGAGGTTCGGTAGTAAATTGATCAGAAGTTTCATGATCATCATCATTAGCTTCCTCACTTAATGGTGTAGGAATCATTGGAACTTATTTCTGTGATGAACTACTTTCCAATAAGGGAGTAGGTACAATTACCTCGTCAAGTTCTACTTTCCTCCCATTCACTTCTTTCGAGAGAAACTCCTTCTCTAGAAAGGATCCATTCTTAGCAACGAATATCTTGCCTTCGGATCTGTGATAGAATATGTACCCAACAGTCTCCTTTGGGTATCCTATGAAGACACATTTCTCCGATTTGGGTTCGAGCTTATCAGGTTGAAGCTTTTTCACATAAGCATCGCAGCCCCAAACTTTAAGAAATGACAACTTGGGTTTCTTGCCAAACCACAGTTCATATGGCATCGTCTCAACGGATTTAGATGGTGCCCTATTTAACGTGAATGCAGCCGTCTCTAAAGCATAACCCCAAAACGATAGCGGTAAATCAGTAAGAGACATCATAGATTGCACCATATCTAATAAAGTACGATTACGACGTTCGGACACACCATTACGCCGTGGTGTTCCGGGTGGCTTCAGTTGTGAAACTATTCCGCATTGTTTCAAATGAAGACCAAACTCGTAACTCAAATATTCTCCTCCATGATCAGATCGTAGAAACTTTATTTTCTTGTTACGATGATTTTCCACTTCACTCTGAAATTCTTTGAACTTTTCAAATGTTTCAGACTTATGTTTCAGCAAGTAGATATACCCATATATGCTCAAATTATCTGTGAAGGTTAGAAAATAACGATACCCGCAGCGAGAATCAACACTCATCGGACCGCATACATCAGTATGTATTATTTCCAACAAGTCTGTTGCTCGCTCCATTGTTCCGGAGAACGGGGTCTTAGTCATCTTGCCCATGAGGCATGGTTCGCAAGCATCAAGTGATTCCAAAAGCCCATTAGCATGGAGTTTCTTCATACGCTTCACACCAATATGACCAAAACGGTAGTGCCACAAATAAGTTGCACTATCATTATTAAACTTATATCTTTTGACTTCAATACTATGAACATGTGTATCACTACTATCAAGATTTAGTAAAAATAGACCACTCATCAAGGGTGCATGACCATAAAAGATATTATTCATATAAATAGAACAACCATTATTCTCTGATTTAAATGAATAACCGTCTCGCATCAAACAAGATCCAGATATAATGTTCATGCTTAACGCTGGCACCAAATAACAATTATTCAGGTCTAAAATTAATCCTAAAGGTAGATGTAGAGGTAGCGTGCCGACGGCGATCACATCGACTTTGGAACCATTTCCCACGCGCATCGTCACCTCGTCCTTAGCCAATCTTCACTTAATCTGTGGCCCCTGTTTCGAGTTGCAAATATTAGCAACAGAGCCAGTATCAAATACCCAGGCGCTACTGCGAGTATTAGCAGTAAGGTACACATCAATAACATGTATATCAAATATACCTTTCACTTTGCCATCCTTCTTTTCCGCCAAATACTTGGGGCAGTTCCACTTCCAGTGACTAGTCCCTTTGCAGTAGAAGCACTCAATCTCAGGCTTAGGTCCAGACTTGGGCTTCTTCACTTGAGCAGCAACTTGTTTGCCGTTCTTTTTTAAGTTCCCCTTCTTCCATTTGCCCTTCTTCTTGAAACTGGTGGTCTTATTGACCATCAACACTTGATGCTCCTTCTTGATTTGTACCTCAGCAGCCTTTAGCATTGCGAAGAGCTCGGGAATCGTCTTATCCATCCCTTGCATATTATAGTTCATCACGAAGCTCTTGTAGTTTGGTGGCAGTGATTGAAGAACTCTGTTAATGACACTATCAACTGGAAGATTAACTCCTAGCTGAGTCAAGTGATTGTGGTACCCAGACATTCTGAGTATATGCTCACTGACAGAACTATTCTCCTCCATTTTGCAGTTGTAGAACTTATTGGAAACTTCATATCTCTCAATCCGGGCATTTGCTTGAAATATTAACTTCAACTCCTGGAACTTCTCATATGCTCCATGATGTTCAAAACGTCGTTGAAGTCTCGGTTCTAAGCCGTAAAGCATGGCACACTGAACTATCGGGTAGTCATCAGCTTTGCTCTACCAGGTGTTCACAACATCTGGCATTGCTCCTGCAGTGGGTTTGGCTCCCAGCGGTGCTTCCAGGATATAATTCTTCTGTGCAGCAATGAGGATAATCCTCAAGTTATGGACCCAGTCCATGTAATTGCTACCATCATCTTTCAACTTAGCTTTCTCTAGGAATGCATTAAAATTCAACGGAGCAACAGCACAGGCCATTTATCTACAACAACATAGACATGCAAAATACTATCAGGTACTAAGTTCATAATAAATTAAAGTTCAATTAATCATATTACTTAAGAACTCCCACTTAGATAGACATCCCTCTAATCATCTAAGTGATCACGTGATCCACATCAACTAAACCATGTCCGATCATCACGTGAGATGGAGTATTTTCAATGGTGAACATCACTATGTTGATCATATCTACTATATGATTCACGCTCGACCTTTCGGTCTCATTGTTCCGAGGCCATATCTACATATGCTAGGCTCATCAAGTTTAACCCGAGTATTCTGCATGTGCAAAACTGGCTTGCACCCGTTGTATGTGAACGTAGAGCTTATCACACCCGATCATCACATGGTGTCTCGGCACGATGAACTGTAGCAACGGTGCATACTCAGGGAGAAAACTTCTACCTTGAAATTTAGTGAGAGATCATCTTATAATGCTACCGCCGTACTAAGCAAAATAAGTTGCATAAAGGATAAACATCACATGCAATCAATATAAGTGATATGATATGGCCATCATCATCCTGTGCCTTTGATCTCCATCTCCAAAGCACCGTCATGATCACCATCGTCGCTGGCTTGAAACCTTGATCTCCATCGAAGCATCGTTGTCGTCTTGCCAACTATTGCTTCTACGACTATCGCTACCTCTTAGTAGTAAAGCATTTACATGGCGGTTGCATTTCATACAATAAAGCGACAGCCATATGGCTCCTGCCAATTGCCGATAACTGTGTTACAAAACATGATCATCTCATACAACAATTTATATAATCACATCTTAACCATATCACATCACAACATGCCCTACAAAAACAAGTTAGACGTCCTCTACTTTGTTGTTGCAAGTTTTACGTGGCTGCTACGGGCTTAGCAAGAACCGTTCTTACCTACGCATCAAAACCACAACGATTTTTCGTCAAGTTTGCTGTTTTAACCTTCAACAAGGACCGGGCGTAGTCACACTTGATTCAACTAAAGTTGGAGAAACAGACACCCACTAGCCACCTGTGCGCGAAGCACGTCGGTAGAACCAGTCTCGCGTAAGCGTAGGCGTAATGTCGGTCTGAGCCGCTTCATCCAACAATACCGCCGAATCAAAGTAAGACATGCTGGTAAGCAGTATGACTATTATCGCCCACAACTCTTTGTGTTCTACTCATGCATATAACATCTATGCATAGACCTGGCTCGGATGCCACTTTTGGGGAACGTAGTATTTCAAAAAAATAGCCTACGCACACGCAAGATCCATCTAGGTGATGCATAGCAACAAGCGGGGAGAGTGTGTCCACGTACCCTCATAGACCAAAAGCGGAAGCCTTTAGTAACGCGGTTGATGTAGTCGAACGTCTTCGCGATCCAACCGATCCAAGTACCGAACGCACGGCACCTCCGCGATCTGCACACGTTCAGCTCGGTGACGTCCCTCGTACTCTTGATCTAGTTGAGGCCGAGGGAGAGTTTCGTCAGCACGACGACGTGGTGACGGTGATGATGAAGTTACCGATGCAGGGCTTCGCCTAAGCTCCACAACGATATGACCGAGGTGGAAATCAATGGAGGGGGGCACCGCACATGGCTAACACAACTGTCAACTTGTCTGTCTATGGGGTGCCCCCTCCCCCGTATATAAAGGAGGGGAGGAGGGGGCCGGCCGGCCCTTCATGGTGCACCCCAAGGGGGGATTCCACTCCTACTAGGAGTAGGTTTCCCCCCTTTCCTAGTCCTAATAGGAGGAGGAAGGAAGGGGAAGAGGAGAGGAAGGAAAGGGGGCCGGCTATCGGTGTCAAAACCGGCGGATCTCGGGTAGGGGGTCCCGCACTGTGCGTCTAGGGTCGATGGTAACAGGAGACGGGGGACACGATGTTTACCCAGGTTTGGGCCCTCTCGATGGAGGTAATACCCTACTTCCTGCTTGATTGATCTTGATGAATATGAGGATTACAAGAGTTGATCTACCACGAGATCGTAATGGCTAAACCCTAGATGTCTAGCCTGTATGATTATGATTGCCTCTACGGACTAAACCCTCCGGTTTATATAGACACCAGAGGGGCCTAGGATTGTACAGAGTCGGTTTACAGAGGAAGGAATCTTCATATCCGAATGCCAAGCTTGCCTTCCACGCAAAGGAGAGTCATATCCGGACACGGGAGGAAGTCTTCTGTCTTGTATCTCCATGGCCCATTAGTCCGGCCCACGTCACATAGCCCGGACGCCCGAGGACCCCTTAATCCAGGACTCCCTCAGTAGCCCCTGAACCAGGCTTCAATGACAATGTGTCCGGCGCGCAGATTGTCTTCGGCATTGCAAGGCGGGTTCCTCCTCCGGATACTCCAAAATAGCTATTGAACACAGAGAACATGTCCGGCTCTACAAAACAAACTCCGCAAAGAGCATAATTTTTAACAAGTCCCATCTACTGACATCTTCTGTAGTGAGAGGCCACGTCTCCGCCCGGTCATTATTTCGAACCATTTTTTAGCCTCCCGCTCCTCGTTTCGAGATGCGGTTTCCATTGGCACGTCTTGTCAAAGCAGAGATCGTGTCCCCTTATTGCGGGATTCTCATCAATACGAGCGTGGGTAATCCAACCACGCCACCTGCATGGCCCTTGGGAATAGGCGAGTTTTAAGGTGAATGGGGGAGGCGCTTGATATTCGCTGCCTTTATAAAGAGATAAGGATTCACCCTTTCACCCACGCCTTCTTTCTCTCTGCCCACCCAATCTCGAGCTCCAGCACCCAAGCTTCCATCCTTCCCGCGTCTAGAAAGCACTCCAGCCATGTCCGCATCCGGAGTGCAGGGCAAGTGGATGGACTCCTCCGTCACGGAGAAGGACATCTCGAAGCTCCGGGAGGCGGGGTACTTGGCCCAGGAAATCGCCCACCAGCTTCCGGCCAAGGGGAAGATCATCCCCATCCCGAAGCCCCATGAGAGGGTGGTGTTCATTCCCCACTTCGTCTGCGGGTTAGGGTTTCCTCTCCACCCCTTCGTCCGTGGACTCATGTTCTACTACGGGCTAGATTTCCATGATCTGGCCCCAAACTCCTTCCTCAACATCTCGACATTCATTGTCATGTGTGAGGCCTTCCTCCGCACCCCACCCCACTTCGGATTTTGGTTAAAGACCTTCAATGTGAAGCCGATGGTGGTGGGTGGTCAACACGCGGAGTGCGGAGGCGCTATGGTGAGCAAGATGTCCAATGTCACGTGGCCCAAGGGCACCTTTGTGGAGACCGTCAAAGGGTGGCAGCAGTAATGGTTCTATGTCACAAAGCCCCGCGACGCCACCTGGGCCGCGGCTCCCGAATTCAAGTCTGGGGCCCCAATGTGGCTTACCTCCTGGCTGGAAAAGGGCCTGGACTGGGCGTCGTCGGACGAGGTGTCCGTGTTGCAGACGCGCATCAGGAGCATGGTGGACAAGAACATCAAACTCGTCAATGTGATCCAGGTGATGCTTTTTCACCGGATCCTTCCTTGCCAAAGCCGAACTTGCAATTTGTGGGAGTTCGATCCGGCCGAGCACCAGACCTTGCAAGAGTTCTTCGGCACTACGCACGAAGGCATCTGGAAGGTGCTTTCCAAGGCCAATGAGACGTGGCCAAAGATGACCGAGGACCGCGGGTACAACCTGACCCATCTAGCCAGTCAGGTAAGTTTTTCATATTTCAAGGTGTATCCTTCACCTGTACATTCAAGGAAGATGTCTGAGCTTCCCTGTCTGTCTTTTCAGGGCTGGATAAAGAAGGCGGAGCGGATCCAATGTCCGGCTCCGTTGCCCGAAAACCCAGCAATCCCACTTCTGACGAAGATGCTGGTTCCGGCACCCTACCAGGCGCCGGAGAATAAGGCCAAGAAGAAGGCCAAGGAGACCAAAAGTGGCCTCCTTCGTAAAGGGACTTTAGACGTGACGTCCGAAGACGCCGAAACCCACTCCTCCCCCACCGAGGACGACGACGAGGAGGAGGAAAGCAATTCTCCCCCTGAGGGGGGAGGAAGAAAAGGGCGGCCTCCACGCATCTGGAGGCAGAGGCATCCAAGAAGGGGAAGGTCTCCCTCGCGGACAACTCCGCGTTGGACACCGACAGCAGCTCCGAGTGGCGCCCCAGGGATAAGCCCCTGGCCGAATCGTAAGTACTCAACGGCACTGGCGCACATATATATATATATATATATATATATATATATATATATATATATATATCCGGTCCTTTACTTCATGGTTTTAACATGTTGAATCATGCATTGCAGTCCGGCTCGTTCCCACCTCCAGCGATCCTCATCCTCAGAGAATTCGCTGGATCCCAAGGAGATGGACAGTGGGTCGCCTCCGCCGGCTTTCTCCCTCAAGACTATGGACGACGCCGAAGTGTTGTCCCGAAGGACCCTCCCAGGCCAGGGAGACATACATGAGGCCGTCCAGGTGGCGCCAAAGGGTGATGCCTCAGCTGCCGAACACATGGGGGAGTAGATCCCCATGGAAACTGGCGATGGGGGCCATACCCAATTCGGCCCCCAGCCGAATACTATTCCAGAGGCCCATACGGCTCCAGAATCAGGCAAGCAGCTTCCTTCGAAAGAAGGAGGTGCACCTATTCCGTCGGTGACCTCTGTCCATCCAGAGGCACCGGATAATCTACTGGAAGCGCTGCAAAGCGATTCCATTATTGAGGAACACCGTATCCTCATGGGTACGGTGGTTGAAAGGGTTCAGTCCGTTATGAGCGGACTGACCGAAGCCTGCACCAGCCTTCTAACAGGCTTTGAGGTATGCGGCGTAATTATGCAAAAAAAATGTCATAGTATAGACAGTAGCCCCTAATACTCTGTCCGGTGCTCAAAAAGAAAAGCCGGACAGAGGATCAAATAATATTCGCAGGAGACTAACCACACATGTCTTATGTGAATAAGCAGGCATCGACGCTGGCTGCGACCTCCCATTCTGCCGAAGTCTCCAAACTGAAGCAAAGTCTGGAGCGGGCCGAGGAAGATCTCGGCCACGTGAGAAAACAGCTAGAGGACAAACAAGGTATGCAATGGCCTATTCAGATCTAGAAAAGCATGAATTGTTTATGTTGATCATGTTATCATGATATTTCGTAGGAGCGGCGTCCGAGGTGGAGACCTCAAGAATGCGTTGGCCGAGGCCCAGAAGAGAGCGGCAAAGAAACAAGCCGCCCGCGAAAAAGACGAGGCAAGGGTTGGGGAGGTCCAGCAGGAGCTCCAGGACGCCGTAAAGAAATGCGAGTCCTTGGAGCGCAAGTTTGTGGACCAAGAGTCTGAACTTGTGAAGGCCCGCCATAGCGCACAAGAGGCCCGGGTTGAAGCCCAGGGCGCCCTCCAGGAAATCCAGGAGGCCAAGAAAATCACGGCGGGTAAGGCCTTTATTATGCAGAGCAAGTATGTGAAGAAAAGGTACCTCTTACTGACCCGGATTTGGAGTTCTCCAGGAACGTTTGCGGATCTGCTGCGCAGTGTTGCTGATGCTGCGGAGTTCTTCCGAGCCGAAGAGGGGAGCCCACGAAGAAGCTGTTCTGGTCGCGATATCTTCCACCAGAGCATCTGGTGCCCTTTAGCGATCAGCTGAAACAGCTGACTGAACTGCATAGGGTGGCCGAATCGGCCATGAAGGATTTGATAATCCGTCTGTGGCCTGCCGAAGCCATACCCAGCAGCTACTTCGGGCTCATGAAGCGGCTGGTCGATGCCTGCTCTCGGCTTGATGCCATCAAGCGGTCGGTCTGCATCGAAGGTGCGCGGATGGCCTTCGCCCGTGTCAAGGTGCAGTGGGCGAAGATGGACGCCGTCAAGCTTGCAACCGAGGGACCGCCCACGGGCAAGGAGCACCGCATGCCCGAGAGGTATTTTGATGATGTCCTCAAGGGATCCCGTATTGTAGAGGGCCAGTGTGCAAAGGACATTATCTTTGAATGAAAACATTCATGTTGTCCCGTCCTGTATTATGAAACCAAGCCAATATGTAATATAATGCTTGTTGCTTGCTTTAAAATTTTGCCTCCTGTGCGGCCGTTTTATTAAATCTGAGAGTTGGCCAGTCGTCGGCTTCAGCCCCCACGTAGGTAGTACGGGGGTGTTCGGGTTGAAACCTAAACACTCTTGCTCCAAGAGTTTGGTCCTTGACGGAGGTGTTTAGCGCAGCGAACCAGACAATCGGACTATGTGGCTTTATCACCCTCACTTAGCCATAGGAGTTTGATAATAGAAATGTAGGCGCAACCCCTAGTTAGTATTTGTTAATTCGGACTAGGGTGTTTTAGACACCTGGTCGGGTGGAGGTCGATCCGTCGCATAATGCGGGAAAAATCGCAAGAGATTTTAACCTCCAAATAGCTGACCAGCTCTTGCCGCATCATGACAGTCAGTTTTTGGCTTTCTCTACTGAGGTGTTTACTCGTATAAACCAGAAACACAATCGCAGTAGTTCTCCCTTTACTACCCTAGCCGATAGGAAGGAACGTAAGGTAGTAAGCACAGGAGCCGGGCAACCCAACTATTGACCAAAGACATGATTCGGAGCTGATGCATATAATGCTCAATTCGGGGTGCCGAACTATACTGTAAAAAGTGTTCGGACTTTGTTGCCGTCGTATGGGGCGTGATGAAGCCCCTGGCGAATTAAGGCGTACCAAAGTGTACGGGCGCAATCGATAAGAATAGCGAAATAAAATGAAGTAGTAAGCCAGTGCCACGTAAGTTGGGCCGCAAACTGTTTCCATTATAATTTGATTAATACGTCAAAGCGTATTTGTACAAATAGTGCGATAAGCAACAGGGCTATTTAACATGCCAAGATCAAGGGGGAGCTATGTGCGGGTCCTGAAAACAGGTAGAGTGATCGTCAAGAAGGCCACCTAGAGATTTCCCCACATGTCTATGCTACTTGCCGCCTTGGTATATCCATCCTTCGAAAGGATCGATGATCAGACCATCGTGAAGGGCGTGTGAAAAAGAAACCTGAAAAGGATAAAAAATAAAAGGGAAAGTATGTGTGTCCAGGGAAGGTCGAGCCGTATGATAGACCACAATCAAGTTATGCCTCCGTCTATGCCCATGGTATTTTGAGGCGTAGTTATGTACGCGCAGTACGTACGCCGCTATTTGGTCGAGGCTGAGACGGAGGCCGAATTGCTAATCGAACTCCTGACGAGCTGGACTGCCAAGCTGCGGAGTAGTCCGGACTCGTTTGACAGTGTCCGGGAGCTTGGCTCCTGAATTAAAGTTCTGCTTGATAAGGCCGCTCTGTACTTCCGCTGCCAGGGCTGCGGTGTGCTCCTTGGTACGGAGGGAGCGTTCCATGTTTCCATTAACTGTTATAACACCGCGTGGTCCGGGCATCTTGAGTTTGAGATAAGCATAGTGTGGCACCGCATTGAATCGAGCAAATGCAGTTCGTCCGAGCAGTGCGTGATAGCCACTGCAGAAGGGGACGATATCGAAGATCAAGTCTTCGCTTCGGAAGTTGTCCAGGGATCCGAAGATGACTTCCAATGTGATTGAGCCCGTGCAGCGAGCCTCTACACCTGGAATTACTCCTTTAAAGGTAGTTTTTGTGGGCTTGATCCTTGATGGATCGATGCCCATCTTGCGGACTGTATCCTGATAGAGCAGGTTGAGGCTGCTGCCACCGTCCATGAGGAATCGCGTGAGGTGGAATCCATTAATGATTGGATCGAGGACCAGTGCGGCTGAACCGCCATGACGGATACTGGTCGGATGGTCCCTGCGATCGAAAGTGATCGGGCAGGATGACCATGGGTTGAATTTTGGGGCGACTGGCTCTATCACGTAGACGTCCCTGAGCACGCGTTTGCGCTCCCCCTTTGGGATATGAGTAACGTATATCATGTTCAGCGTTTTGACCTGGGGGGGGAAACTTCTTCTGCCCCCCTGTGTTCGGCGGACGGGGCTCCTCGTCGTCGTCCTCACTTTGCGAACCCTTCTCCTTGTTCTCGGTATTTAGCTTACCGGCTTGTTTAAAGACCCAATAGCTTCTGTTGGTATGATTGGCTGGTTTATCGGGGGTGCCGTGGATCTGACATGGACGATCGAGTATGCGGTCCAAGCTAGATGAGCCCGGATTGTTTCTTTTAAATGGCTTCTTCCGCTGACCGGACTTGGAGCCACTGAATCCGGCGTTGACCGTCGTGTCATCGGTATTGTCACCATTGTTTCGACGCTTGTGCCTGTTGCATCGGGGCTTGCCGTTGCTATTTCTGGCTTTAGAGGTGCCAGGTTCGCTTGCATTATTATTGCTACGGGCTAGCCAGCTATCTTCACCCGCGCAAAAGTGGGTCATAAGTGCCGTGAGGGCTGCCATGGACTTCGGCTTTTCTTGGCCGAGGTGTCGGGCAAGCCATTCGTCGCGGATGTTGTGCTTAAAGGCCGCTAGGGCTTCGGCATCCGGACAGTCGACGATTTGGTTCTTTTTAGTTAGGAACCTAGTCTAGAATTTCCTGGCTGATTCTCCGGGTTGTTGAACTATGTGACTTAAGTCATCGGCATCCGGAGGTGGGACGTATGTACCTTGGAAGTTGTCGCGGAAGGCGTCTTCCAAGTCCTCCCAGCTACCAATAGAGTTTTCTGGCAGGCTATTTAACCAGTGTCGAGCTGGTCCCTTGAGTTTTAGCGGGAGGTATTTGATGGCATGAAGATCATCACCGCGGGCCATATGAATATGGAGAAGAAAGTCCTCCATCCATACCGCGGAATCTGTTGTTCCATCATATGATTCGATATTCACGGGTTTAAACCTTTCTGGGAATTGGTGCTCCATTACTTCATCAGTGAAGCAGAGGGCGTGTCCGGCGCCTCTATATTGGGCCAAGTCGCAACGTAGCTCGGATGGAGTCCGTCTGCGGTTTTCGGCCTGGACGTGGTTGTGCTTGTCACGTCCGGCTGGATAGCCGTCGTCGCGCACCGGGGTAGGCCCCAGCGATCCGTAGATCGATCTGGTCTGGCCTGCTCTATTTTGCAGGTCCTGCCGCAGGTCATATGTATATCCCGGGCGTGTTGTGTCTCTACCTTTACGGCGAGGTGGTATGGGCTGGTGTTCGGCTTGAGTTGTCGTTTTGTCCCGGCCACGTGGTGGTCGGTTAGCCGTGTTACGCGCTGATGGTACGGGGTCCAGTGCCTCGTCGTCGAATTGAGGTAGAAGTTTACGCTTCGGGTAGCTTTTGGTTGGGCGCTCGAGGCTGTATTCCTCGGTTGCTAGGACATTAGTCCACCTGTTGTTGAGTAGATCTTGATCAGCTTGAAGCTGCTGCTGCTTCTTTTTCAGGCATCTTGCAGTGGCTATTAGCCGGCGCTTAAAGCGCTCCTGCAAGAGAGGTTCCTCAGGCACGATAAAGTCTTCGTTGCCGAGGCTCACCTCATCCTCGGAGAGTGGAAGATAATTTCTGTCCTCCGAGTCTTCGTTAACGGCCTGTTCATCAGGGCTAACCTGCCCATCTTCCCGATCGTCCTATTCGGAAGTTGGCTCGACGGGGTGTTCTTGGTCTTTGGCATCGTCCGGAGTATTGTTGTCTCTCGTACCGGATTTGCTGTCTCTTTCACAGCGTGATTTAGAGCGGCGCCTGTCGGGGGTGTCGTGCGACATATGCCAAAGGATGGCTTATCATGGAGGGGCTAATAGTACGTCGCCGGTGCCAGGAAACGGGATAAGGCGCAAACATGCACGCCGGCGAATCGTACCCAGGTTCGGGGCTCTCCTGGGAGATAACACCCCTGGTCCTGCTTTGCGGGGTCTCCACATGATCACTCAAGCAAAAATGGTGGCTACAAGTTTGCTCCTTGAGCTGTTTCTCTAGAGGGGGAAGAAGAGCAAGGCTAGCCCTAGCTTCCTCTCTCTATATGTGTGTGCGAATGAACTAAGGTCTGAACCCTTTGCATGGGTGCCCTGGGGGGGTTATATAGGCCTACCCCCAGGGGTACAAAGGTAATCCGGCCGGGTGTAGGACCCGGCTGTCAGTGTCTCTGATCGCCGGCTTCTCCGCTGGCTGATGGGGCCCGCCGCCTGGTGGGCCCCGCCGGCTGTCTCGTACTTCGCCGACAGGCCGCGCCCGCTGCTCGCGGATCTTGCTGGCTGCTCAGCACTGTAGCGATGCTCGTAATGATGCGTGCTTTGTCGGGGGAGGCGTGGCTACAGTACCGCCGCCTGGCGGGGGATCACTGTAGCCATTCCCCATTTCTCCTGATTAATGGCGCACGGACTTTGAGGGAGGGGGAGGGCCGCCTGCTAGGAGTCGGCCTCCCCTCATGCCGACTGGTTCGTGCTCGCCGCCTTCTGGCTTCTCACTGACAGGTAAGGCCCACCGCCTGTGGACCATACCGACAGCCCGTAGTGGAGGCATGGCCTTCTCTGCCATGGGTGATGTCATGGGTGGAGTGGCAACAGTGCCGCGCCGGTCGGGAGATCTCCGTCTGGTACGGTGCACTGTGGCCACGCTTGGCCCTGAATTTGGGGGTGGCAGGGCGCGCTGTAGCCACGCCCCGTCTCATCATATTTATGTGGGCACAGACTCTAAGGACGCTTGGGGCCGCTTGCTAGGAGCCGGCCTCTCTGGAGGCCGCCTGCTAGGAGCCGGCCCACCTTGTGGCCACCTGCTGGGCCTTGCCGTCTTCTGGCAGCCGGCCGCTTGGACCAGCCGGCTGTGAGAAGGTGGCGCATTGGTCTTTGATTCTTGAGGGCCGCAGCCGGCCCCGATGTCTTGAAACGCCATGGGGAGCTGATGAGGCTACCCGTGGCTAATTACTCCGACTGCGCCGTCGGCGCTTTGGTTGTATCTCAGGAGGTTTATCCTCTACTAGATTTTTCTCGTTATCGTCGTCACCCTCTTTGGGTGTATCCACCATGTACACGTCATACGAAGAGGTGGCCGTCCAGCGTCCGGTAAACGGCGGGTTTTTGGCATGCTCTTCTCCGGCATCGTCGTCCATACCGTCGATGTCTTCGGAGCCGTAATCGAGCATGTCAGTTAGGTACTCGACGGTTGGCTATGAAGTGGGTGGTCGGTGGAACGTAAAATTCCTTGCTCTCAGCCCCTAGTCTGGGCTGGGCGTAGTTCGGACGTTGCTCCTCCGTAATGACGAGGGATCGCATCAAGTCCAGAGCCTCGGTTAAAGGTGAGGTTTGCCCAAGGAGAAGAGAGTCTGTGGAGTATGGCGGGAAGGAGAATCCTTGGCCGAGCTCAGACGATGCTGGCTCCGAGGGTTCGGAGCCAGTGTCCTGAGAAGAGTCTGGCTTCATGATGGTTGCCAGCGACAGTAGTTCCTCCGGCTCTCCCGTACTGGGCTTAGCGGCCGCAGATAGTCCGGCGGGCTCAAGAATCCCGTCTTCGGACCTAGCAATGCGCTCCGGACTAAGGCCGGAGCGGAAGTTGGGGTCATGAACCCTTGGAAGATCAAGTCTCCTCGGATATCAGCGACATAGTCCAGATTTCCAAAACTAATCTGGTGACCTGGGGCGTAGCTGTTGATCTGCTCTAGATGGCCAAGCGAGTTGGCCCACAGTGCGAAGCCACCGAATACAAAGATCTGGCCGGGGAGAAAAACCTCCACCAGGGCGGTATTGTTGTAGATGACCGATGGAGCCATCGAACCTTCCAATGACGACACAGCGGAACTCTCAATGAAAGCACCAATGTCGGTGTCAAAACCGGTGGATCTCGGGTAGGGGACCCCGAACTGTGCATCTAGGGTCGATGGTAACATGAGACGGGGGACATGATGTTTACCCAGGTCCGGGCCCTCTCGATGGAGGTAATACCCTACTTCCTGCTTGATTGATCTTGATGAATATGAGGATTACAAGAGTTGATCTACCACGAGATCGTAATGGCTAAACCCTAGATGTCTAGCCTGTATGATTATGATTGCCTCTACGGACTAAACCCTCCGGTTTATATAGACACCAGAGGGGCCTAGGATTGTACAGAGTCGGTTTACAGAGGAAGGAATCTTCATATCCGAATGCCAAGCTTGCCTTCCACGCAAAGGAGAGTCCAATCCGAACACGGGAGGAAGTCTTCTGTCTTGCATCTCCATGGCCCATTAGTCTGGCCCACGTCACATAGCCCGGACGCCCGAGGACCCCTTAATCCAGGACTCCCTCACCGGCCCCCCTCCCAATTTGGATTGGGCATGGGGGGCGCGCCCCCACCTCTTGGCCGCCTCCTCTCTCTCCCACTAAAGCCCATGTAGGCCCATTTAGCCCACGGGGGGTTCCGGCAACCCCCCGGTACTCCGGTATATGCCCGAACTCATCCAAAACCATTCTGGTGTCCAAACATAACCTTCCAATATATCAATCTCCATGTCTCGACCATTTCGAGATTCCTCGTCATGTCCTTGATCACATCCGGGACTCCGAACTACCTTCGGTACATCAAAACACATAAACTCATAATATCGATCGTCATCAAATGTTAAGCATGCAGACCCTACGGGTTCGAGAACTATGTAGACATGACCGAGACTCATCTCCGGTCAATAACCAATAGTGGAACCTGGATGCTCATATTGGTTCCTACATATTTTACGAAGATCTTTATCGGTCAAACCGCATAACAACATACGTTGTTCGCTTTGTCATCGGTATGTTACTTTCCGGAGATTCGATCGTCGGTATCTCAATACCTAGTTCAATCTCGTTACCGGCAAGTCTCTTTACTCGTTTCGTAATGCATCATCCCGTAACTAATCATTAGTCACATTGCTTCCAAGGCTTATAGTGATGTGCATTACCGAGAGGGCCCAGAGATACCTCTCCGACAATCGAAGTGAAAAATCCTAATCTCGATCTATGCCAACTCAACAAACACCATTGGAGACACCTGTAGAGCATCTTTATAATCACCCAGCTACGTTGTGACGTTTGATAGCACACTAAGTGTTTCTCCGGTATTCGGGAGTTGCATAATCTCGTAGTCATAGGGACATGTATAAGTTATGAAGAAAGCAATAGCAATAAACTAAACGATCATAGTGCTAAGCTAACGGATGGGTCAAGTCAATCACATCATTCTCTAATGATGTGATCCCGTTCATCAAATGACAACTCTTTGTCCATGGCTAGGAAACTTAACCATTTTTGATTAACGAGCTAGTCAAGTAGAGGCATACTAGTGACACTCTGTTTGTCTATGTATTCACACATGTACTAAGTTTCCGGTTAATACAATTCTAGCATGAATAATAAACATTTATCATGATATAAGGAAATATAAATAACAACTTTATTATTGCCTCTAGGGCATATTTCCTTCAGAACTCACCACATGCGGCTTGTACTCGACATGAACGTCTCCTCCCACTGAACGAACATCGTTAGAACTCTGAAATAAATGCAGAAAAATGCAAGTACCAATGTCAATCTAGGACTTGAACCCTGGCGAGCTTGTGGATATCACTGTTCTCCTAACCATCTAAACACAGGTTGGTTCGCTTTGTATGCACAAGAGTCTCTTGACATGTTCTTTAAAGAGGTAAATATCACTAGGAGTTAAAGAACTTGCATTGGATGTTCAGTTTGGTGCTAGAACTTTAAAAATACGGATTTGTGGTCATCTAACTTGACTCAAGCGCGCAGATATGGTCATACCACACGTATGCAGACAGACGCGCATCTGTGTATATGGCCCCACCTGTCAGTGAATGCGCGATGCATTTTTGTAGAAGACACCTTTGTATTATTTTTTGCAAAAAAAGCCAGACATTGCGACAAATTTTTCATGAAAACACCTCATATTTTCTTATTGGTGGAAAAGACCGACCACTGTACTACTCATAAATGAGAAAATTAACACAAAAAGGGGGCCACGAGGTATCCAACCCGCGACAAACAATTAACACCCCCATTCACGTTATATTGTCTAATCTGGATAGCAATTTCTATTGAACCAAGCCACATAAATGGCCTGCAGACACTGCAGCCCATTTTGTACGTGCTATTTTCTTTAAGATAATTTTGAAACGTAGGTAATAATGTTATGCTCAAATATTTGTGTATTAAAAATAAACATACATTCCATGATTAGTAAATAAAACATTTAAATATGAACCTGCGTATGATATAAAAATGTTAGTTAATATGAACATTTTTTTATTAAATAAATATGTTTAATGTATCCAAAAAGTTAAAATGTTTAGTTAATACCGATATTTTTTTACTCATGACTTATATTCAAAAAAAATAGATATGATTGAATATCCATATCAACAGTTCAAAATTTAAATTATGAATACTTTTAATCATACGAACATTGAACTATAAAAATATGTGTACAATTATTGAAATATTTATAAAACTAAAATAATATTTTTGAATTGTAATTTTATAAATATTTACATTATTTTATATTATACCAACATTTTCTAAAATTCATAAATATTTTAGAAATAATAATTTAACAAAATAGAAGTAGGTCATTTCGTTTGTATTTACAGTATTTATGACACAAGAATATTTAAACATTATTTTTAGTACTGAGATCATTGGCGTACTATCAACTTTCTTAAAACAAAGTTGCAAAATGTGTTGCACTGACCATAGCCCATCTCAGCTGGTGAGCCCACATGTTATAAGAAAAGTGATATAGTTCATTTGAAACATTAGCTTTGAGTTCATGGGTAATTTATATTTTTTTTCTCTTTATACTCTTCATTGACAGGTGGGTCCTACCTGGGCTTTTCTATGTAATTGAAATAAATCCAAGGACTTATCTAAAAAATTGTACTCCTAGCCACTGACATTCTTTTTTTAAATACCCCCATTTATTAACTAATCCAAACAAATGTTTTTACAATCATTCGTTACAACATACACCACGCAGGGCGGAACAGAACTAATTAGAATCCCATTGGACCTAGTACTAAAGCTAAACTTAGCAATCTCAGGTGCCACCTCATTGGACTCCGATCTATCTTTGAAATATTTACATTTTGTATCATCCGGGAGATACTCAGAGCCTCATTCATCAGATCAGCCAAAGGGGACCTGTCAAGCTTCTCATTCGCAAGGAAAGAGTGTACGAAAGCACAGTCGGTCTTAATAATAGACTGGTGATGGGTGATACCTATATAAAGTCCTGCTAGGCAGGCGTGGAGTTAAGCTTTATTCACACTGGTACACCGATCAATAAAATCCCTGAAAGAAACAATAATTTGTCCAAAAGAATTACGAGCTACAACCCTCACACTGGCTGCATTAGTACTCTCCATGAAACTAGCATCAACGTTGATCTTGATATGGTCATTAGGGGGAGGTGTCCGCACCACATGATCTTTTAACAGTGCATAATCAACTACAACGCCACTCACCTTCTCCTTACCTTTATTGCTAGCATCTGAATAGTGTCATGACAGGACGTGAAGGTGGCCCAATAACTGTCCACAAAATGTGCGGAGGCATTAATGGATTCTTTCCTCTTCTTAAAAATTAAATCATTTCTCAAATGTCATGCTTGCTAGAAAAGAAATAGGATTTGCTCCCTCTGCTGCCTGTTCAACCGAGCCAGCAAATAATAAACAATCTAGTCCCGAGCACTTGAAGAGCTCTTCATTCGGAATATTTCACAACACTCTCAAAGCTAGTCGCAAAGCACGAGCTTTAGAACAACTTACTAGAGGATAAAAAGAGTTTTCGAGTTTTCGTCTTCTACACCACAGGTAGAACACATACCCAAATCCATCCGATGATGCTTAACTCTATTCATCTGGACCACTGCCATACTAGCAAGGCAACGTGTACGCCTGAATATAGAAAGTATCGTGGTATAAATCTGTATTTTTAAAATTTTAGCACCAAACTAAATATTCACCGCAAGTTTTATGACTTCCGGTGATATTACCTATTCTTTAAAACTCCATCCCACGCTACTTCCGAACGGCCTGACCGTCTGAGCTAATCCTGGTCGTCGCCTCGTCTTTTGCGGGAAATAGGGTTCCCCGTCGATCCGCGTTGGGTGGCCACTCGATCCGCATCATGCAACACAAGGGACCTAATTGATAAACTGCAAAGTATCCACTAGGACAGCATGGAACTTGATTATTGATTAGGTAGCTACGTATTACTAGCATATTATCATCCATGCATGACCAATCAAGGAAAAAATCTCACGAGATCTGGCGCGATAATTTTAGACCAAAATGCCGGTCAGAGTGTCAGGCCATTCTCCCCCCCAAATAAAGTGCCTGACATCTCCGTATGCGAATGCGTGATCGGTCGATGGATGATTAAGATTGAACAGTAGAGCTTTTGGATGGTACCGACTTTAGTCTTTAGTGTTCTCGTAGAAATGAATAAAAAACGCTAATCATCAGAGTTCTGTGTGGAAAGAAATATATATGCATTTAACGGGCTGGCTGGATCAACTTTAGGCTTTAGTGTTGAAAAGTCTGAAAATATATAAGCCAAGCAAATATCTGATCTTTATTCAGATGACATTATATAATTCAGAACCCATATGATGAGCCGCGCAATATTTATTTTCCTAACGATCCTACCTAGCAGGTATCTAGCTAGAGGCTGTATGGCCTCCTATAACTGTTCTTATTCAGCCAGCAGGATATATAGGGCGAAGACAACGAGAGTGACGTTTTGGATTTTGGGTTCCATGGAGGCATAATTTTTTTTAAAAGAATATATTTTTAAAAAAATCTGAAATATGTACAAGTAAACAAGAATGTGAGATGTATGTGTGTAAAAGTTCAGGATGAAATGTGTTTAAATGCGACCTCTATAAAAGAGACAAATTTATGATCTGAAAAGATAAATAGTATCACAGCATCTCCAATGCAGAATGCTTATATAAGAGCTTAGAGAAATTAAAAATACAAAGAATGGGCTGCCGCACCCCACGCACGGCAAAAAAGCACAAGCGCTTGCTCCTACTTTCTTCGTTCCAAAATAAATATCTCAATTTTGTACTAACTTTAGTATAGAGTTGACACGTTAAAAGAAAACTTTAGTATAGAGTTGTACTAAAGTTGAGACACTTATTCTGGGACGAAGAAAGTACTTTTTAAACCATGCCTTGTATGGCACCATGAATAAGGTCCCAACTGCTAATCGACCAATCCTAAAAAAAAACTGCTAATCGACCAGGGAATAAATTCTGGCGCCCGCGTTGGGCATGCCCTCATGTGTTAAAAAATCTCAAATTTGTTTGCACGGCCTTCATTTCAACGTATTTGGTCATGAAAATTTACATGCTTGTGCATTAAGCCTTCATCTATATCTGTACTTTTTTCTGGAATTTTTTACGAATTTTGAATTTTGCACTTGAAGGCCTTCATGGAGCTCAGCTTTCAAAAGTAATTTCCGGAAAACAGGTCCATCTTTTTAACGGTGTAGACAAGACAAGTCCACCTTGCATGCTTAATTACATGACCGTCCGTTTTAACAGTGATTGCATAATCTTGTAATTAATAGTAAAAATCCAGTTGATCCTGACCATGTAGGCCGGAAACTTAATTGTTGGTCCTGGTAGGTAGGTAGGTAGAGTCAAAGAGCATGTACAATAATGTTATCTTAAAATGTTCTTAAGATAAATGCTGAAATGGAGAAGTGAGAAATTATAAGGAAAGACATATCTTCTCTTAATCAAGAGATGGTCTCTTGGGCATGTACACTGTTGATAAAATAGTCTTATGTTAAGTCTATCGTGTAATTTATGAAAAACGATAAAAAGGGACCCAATAGTATTTGTTAGACAAATGATCCAAATAGCTTTTTTTGAGGGATAGGACCCTAATATCTTTTTTTAGAATCGGACCCCAATAGCTTTTTTTAGGGGTAAACCACACTTTTATTCAATGTTTGGAGTATGATTTATAGGAATTACAAACAGGTCGTGGGAGATCCCAACCACAAGTACCGACCCACATCTAAAGAAGAAGAAAACTTAGCTAAATTATGAGAATCAAAGTTCATACTACGTCCTTTAAAAATAAAATCGCAGCTAATAAAGTCTCTCGCTTGAGCACAAATTTCCTTGATGATAGCACCATGCCTTCCCTTCAATCCATTCTTTATTTCTGCTACAACTCCTTTGCAGTCACATGCAATAACGATGCGGTGAAGTGACAGGTCGAGTGCTAATGCCAATGCTTCACAACAGGCCAGTGCTTCCAATGCCGCTGGTTCTGCTATGTCCCTGAAGACCATAGCGGAAGAACCCAAATAAAATTCTGAATGATCACGACACACCGCTGCAGCTGCCCTACTCCTTCCGTTTCTCGCTAGCCCACCATCAACTTGGATCTTGGCCACTCCCATGTCCGGTGCTCTCCAATGACTTGTAATTTGCCTTGCACCCAGTGGTGCAACTTGCACACCAGAGCTACTAGGTTCCACAATTGCATCTAGCTCTGCTATATAGTTCATCACAAAAGCATGTGTCGCATGCGGACTTTGCAAAAACCCCTCGTGTATAACTTTAGGCCGAGCTGCCCAGATTGCCCAAAGGGTGACGACCAGCTTGATGAGACTAGCATGCGGTGCGGAAAATCCCGTTCAAACAGACACCGCAAACGCGGTCGGCCCGCAAATTTTTTTGATGGGCGCGGCAAAAACTTGAGCCCAACCCACGAATACGCGAATTCCCCCCCCCCCCCCCCGGGCCCGTCAGTGCCCTGCATATAGCGGGAGCGGTTGGTGGGAGGACATTTCAGCCCGCGTTTTCCCCACCAACCACCTCCCCTCTCCACCTCGCCCCGCCACCGCCCAAGATTCCAGCGAAAGTAGGCGGCGGGAGCACGCCGAAAGGCCGCCACATACACGAGGTTGCCCTCCGCCCCCCCTCCTGCGTCGGCGGGCCGGAAAGTTGCGGATCTGCGGCCCTTCATCGCAGGTGGCCGGATTTGTCTTTTCCGGCCGCCGGTGGCTGCGCCAAGCGATGGAATGGTCGGGAAGCATCTCGAGCAGCCCCGACAAAGTCACATCGCCGCATGTAGGTACGGGTTCGTCCTCTCGCCGTCGCCGCCGGTTTGCGGGCATGGATTCGGCCGGCCATCCACCGGGCTCGGCGCTCGCGCAGCGGCTCGGCGGCTCGCTGAAAGATCGTGGATGTCGCCTAGAGGGGGGGGTGAATAGGCGCTTTAAAATAATTACGGTTTAGGCTTGAACAAATGCGGAATAAACCTAGCGGTTAATTTGACAAGCACAAAACCTACAACAACTAGGCTCACCTATGTGCACCAACAACTTATGCTAAGCAAGATAAACAACTAAGTGATAGCAAGATATATGACAAGAAACATTATGGCTTTCACAAAGTAAAGTGCGTAAGTAAAGGGTTCGGTTAAGAGATAACCGAGGCACGTGGAGACGACGATGTATCCCGAAGTTCACACCCTTGCGGATGCTAATCTCCGTTTGGAGCGGTGTGGAGGCACAATGCTCCCCAAGAAGCCACTAGGGCCACCGTAATCTCCTCACGCCCTCGCACAATGCAAGATGCCGTGATTCCACTAAGGGACCCTTGAGGGCGGTCACCGAACCCGTACAAATGGCAACCCTTGGGGGCGGTCACCGAACCCGTACACTTTGGCAACCCTTGGGGGCGGTCACCGGTACCCGTCAAATTGCTCGGGGCGATCTCCACAACCTAATTGGAGACCCCGACGCTTGCCCGGAGCTTTACACCACAATGATTGAGCTCCGAACACCACCAACCGTCTAGGGTGCCCAAGCACCCAAGAGGAACAAGCTCAAGGGCACCAAGCACCCAAGAGTAATAAGCTTCTCAACTTGTAACTTCCACGTATCACCGTGGAGAACTCAAACCGATGCACCAAATGCAATGGCAAGGGCACACGGAGTGCCCAAGTCCTTCTCTCTCAAATCCCACCGAAGCAACTAATGCTAGGGAAGAAAATGAGAGGAAGAACAAGAAGGAGAACACCAAGAACTCCAAGATCTAGATCCAAGGGGTTCCCCTCACATAGAGGAGAAAGTGATTGGTGGAAATGTGGATCTAGATCTCCTCTCTCTTTTCCCTCGAAAACTAGCAAGAATCCATGGAGGGATTGAGAGTTAGCAAGCTCGAAGAAGGACAACAATGGGGGAAGAACACGAGCTCAAGAGATAAGGTTCAATGGGGAAGAAGACCCCCTTTTATAGAAGGGGAAAAATCCAACCGTTATGTGCTCAGCCCGCACACGAGCGGTACTACCGCTCCACGAGCGGTACTACCGCTCTGGCGGAAGAAGCAGGGAAAAGGAGCAACCAAACATGAACCTTGGGGCGGTAGTGCCGCTTATAAGCGGTACTACCGCGCACCCCAGCGGTACTACCGCCGGAGGAGCAGAACACGGGACCAAAAATGCAGTAGCGGTACTACCGCCCGACCGGAGCGGTACTACCGCTTATAGGCGGTACTACCGCCCATCAGGGCGGTACTACCGCTTATAGGTGGAACTGCCGTGCCTTACTGCCGTGCAACTACTGCAAAACTCGACACGAAAAATGCAAGACCCAAAATCGAGGCGGTACCAGCGCGGAACCGTAGCCGTACTACCGCTTATGGCCATAGGCGGTACTACCGCTTTGGACAGCGGTACTACCGCTTGGGGCGATAAGCGGTACTGCCGCTCTGGCCGCGGTACTACCGCTAGGAAGCCAAAACTGCCATAACTTCTGCATATGAGCTCCGAATTGAGCAAACTCAAGCTTGTTGGATTGAGAAAGACGAGTAGCATCAAAACAGCGACTGGTTATAGTAAGAAGAGGCAGGGGAGGTATGCCAAAAAAATAGAGGAGTGAAACCTCCAACCGAGAAGAACCGGCATAACCTCCAACATCGAAAACATCATAGAAGATGCGAGTGAACTCCGTTTTCGATGAACTCGAGCTTGTCATCAAGATGACCATAAGCTCCAAAACTCACAAAGAGAAGAACCAAACAAGAACCAACAAAGATGATGCAAGGATGCAATGGTTTGAGCTCTCTATGAACGATACGATCAAGCTACTCATCGAGAGCCCCCCTTGATAGTACGGCAATCGATCCTATAACCCGGTCTCCCAACTACCATCATGAGACCGGTAACATAGAAAACCTATCAAGAGCAAACCTTTGCCTTGCACATGGTCCACTTGAGCTAGATGATGACGATCTTGACTCCCTCAAGTTGGACCACCTTTCTTGGTTGTGTTGGCTCGATGAAGACTAGTTGATTGCTCCCCCATACTCCACTATGGGTGAGCCACTCTTCCGCACATCTTCACAAGTCCATTGTCACCACAATGGACGGCAAGCTTCAAGCATTTGATCTCTTCATGATGCTTCACTTGAACTTGCGCACCGCAACATCTTCACAAGTCCATTGTCGCCACAATGGACGGCAAGCTTCAAGCATTTGATCTCTTCATGATGCTTCACTTGAACTTGCACACCGCAACCTAACCCCACAAAGAACTCTCACGAAGATCATGGGTTAGTACACAAAGCGTAATCGACAATGCTTACCACACCATGGGATCGCTTGATCCCTCTCGGTACATCTTGTGCGCTTTGTGTGTTGATCAACTTGATTCACTCTTGACTTAGTCTTGATCAACCTTGACTCTTTCCAACTCTCTTCATTTGGATGATGTCTTGAAGGTAAACATGAATGATCACACAATCTTCTTCTTCAAGACATGCTTGCAATAAGCTCTACTCTCACATGACCAATCTTTGGATAATTCCTTAACAACACCTTGGTCACCACATAAACTCCTTGAAACCAACACATGGACTTCAAGAAAAGCCTATGGACAAATCCTTCAAATATAACTCAAGGCAACCATTAGTCCATAGAGATTGTCATCAATTACCAAAACCAAACATGGGGGCACCGCATGTTCTTTCACTCGCCGATGCCGCTCATACAGTGTGACAATTGCACGCGGACAGTGCTGCGGCTAACTTCGGGCACGCTGAAGCACCCCGGATGGGTGTTCTTCAAATGTGAAAATGACGGGGTACGTGTTGTTTTCATTCGGCTCATTTTGATAGCTCATTCTTTGGTTCAATTGCGGTAGCTCATTTCGAACATCATCATGTGTGTAGGAAGATGGATGCTCATTTTGGTTTTGGGAAGGCGAATACATTGATTTATTGATAGAAAGAAACTTAATAGACGTTCGTGCACTCCTTAGTAGAATCAAAGGCAATGATGCGAATGTATGTGCAACTAGAGGGGCAGCAACGTCTACTTCTTTTGAACCAAAGATGAAGAAAGAAGAATGCAAAATCAAGAATCCAAAGATCAACAATGAATGCATGGAGAAGATATTGGTCCAACTAGTGGGAGCAGTTATGGAAGTTGGAAATCTTCTAAAATGCATACTTGTGGTTCTTGTTTTCTTTGGTCTTGCTACTCTAGCAAAGATTTGGTGATGTCTTATGTATCCAATGCTGTTGAAAAAAGCAAAGAAATGCATTATGTTAGGTCAAATTGAGGTGCAAATTTAAGTTTTCCAGGCCAGGGGGAGTGGTGCCAGACCAGACCCCGCAAAGCCAACCCGTAAAAGAGTATATTCCGTGAATATCCTTTTTACGGGTCCGTTTTGCGGGGTCTGCCTCTCCGTCCGTCCGCATCGGCCCGCAAAACCGCTTTTCCGTGAACTGCAAACGCGTTTTGCGGGCCGGCTGGATGCGGGGTCTGCTAGGGATGCTCAAAGAGCATCTCTAGTAGACCCCGTATAATGTCGACCCGCAAAATGCGTTCATAGTTCGCTGCAGATGTGATTTGCGGGGCGATTTCGTGCGCTGCAGATCAGACCCCGTATATGAAACTGTAAAATTCTAAAAAAAGTATTTGCGGGAGAAACTTGCAACGACTTTAATCATCATATATAGTTCATCATCATACTACATTAATCTCATACATAGTTCATCTACATTGTACTACTAGGGGGGATATGCGGGCCTGAGCCTACACTACCAAACTCGACGAGCTCGCGGCGGCGACGACGCGGCGGAGGAGCCGGAGGAGCTCAGTCCTCGTCGGAGTCGAGGTTGATGAAGACCTTGGCCAGCTCCGCCTTCATGATGCGCAGGTCCGCCTCCTTGGACGCATGCGTCTACGCCGTCGCGACGCCCTGCTCGAGGAAGATCCGCTCGTAGTCGAGCTCGCGGCGGCGGAGCGGGGCGACCTCCTCGAGCTCCCTCGCCGAGGGCTCCATGATGACGCGCTCTAGGTGCTCCTCCTGCCCCGAGAGGGGGGGAGGGGTAGTGCTCGGGTCGATCACTTCTCGACGCGGCGGCGCGGCGGCCCGAGCTCCTCCGGCTCTCTCTTGACCGGAGTGAGCCGCGAGCTCGAGGCGCCCGCGGACGAGCTCCCCGCGGCAGAGGAGCCGAAGGAGGCGTGGCAGCGGCGGGCGAGCTCGCACTCGTACTCGACGAGCTCCCGACAATCGAACGCCGGCGGTGACCGGCCCCTGTTGTTCAGCCACATCCGCGCGCCCCGCTTGAGTGCAGCGTCGGGTCTACGGCGCCCCGCATCATCCCCAGAGCTTCCGTAGCCATGCATGGCTTTTTTAGGCTCGCCGTCGGCGAGAAATTGAGGCGGAGGAGGAGGAGAATCGCGGCGGCGGAGGCGGATAGGGTTTGATCCGTATCCGAACGGTGAAACCGCATATATAGCGGTGAGGAGGGAGTTTTTCTGGGCCACGGTACAGGCCGGGCCGCAAATACGGTGTCTATTCTAACCAGAAAAACGGGCCGAATCTGTATACTCGTCGAAATTGTACGAGTTCGGCCATTTTACGGGGTATGCTAGAGATGCTTTAACATGTCACATATCCCACGCTTCAAGATCTGTGCGTGCATTCGACGACAACCAGCACGTCCGATAAAAAATATTGTACGATGGATTATATTAGTCTTATCTCTATCAATCAAGTCCCCCTAAATATTGTACGATGGATTATCTCACATGCCGCAATACTAGGTCTCACCACATATACGAGATATCCTTTTTTTTTTGCATCCCATATAGAGATATCTAATTATCAAATATAAGACTAAGAGATAGCTCATTGTATAGTATTTTTATTACCTCTTTATATTATGTCACGGGTTTAAGATGAGACTGTTTTATCAATCATTTCTAAATGCACCGCTGCAGGTAACGATCGAGCACCGACGAAAACAAAATGGGTGGTAGGTCCGAGTTGCACGTCGCAACTTGCAAGGCTGACACCTTACATTAGGTCCCTCGTCGTCGTCCGTTCCAGAAAGAAACAATCATCACGTGTGTTTCCAAACAAAAAAAACTCTCATACACACGACCCTCGCTGATGTACGTACCTGAAAGGTTATGGCCGGCCGGCGTGTCGCGCACGGGCTCTGTGGTGTGTACGTATCGAGGCGGTGGTTGCCGCGTCGCCGGCGAAGGGGTGGCGGCCGGGGCCCACTCGAGCGTCGCGGTCTCGACCTCTCCTCCGGGCGGGCCGGTCAGAGTCTCCCGTAGGTTACGCCGTCCCTTTCCGATCACGTATCTGGGAAGCCGCGGAGGCGTAGGATCCTGCGATGCGCCCGTCTGTCGGTGCTCTTGCTTCGCGGCGGGAAAGAACGCAGCATCAACCGAGCATGACAGGTGGGCCCGGAGGAGCATTCATGTCCCCACGTGGCGGCAGCCCGGCAGCCGAGAGGACGGTACGGATTTGCCCCCACGCGCACTCGCTGGCTTATTCTGGTTCCTTTCCACGCGACGTGAGGAGCGCGGGTAAAATAGAAAATTTAGCGTCGAGGGATGCGATGCGAGGCCGGGTTAATTATTCGCGTGAAAAGAGGTCACTCTCACGGTCTCACCGCAGGCAGTGCTTCTTCGTCAATCGTGAGCGAGCTTTCTGCTAACAACACGTTGATTAGGAGGATGAACTCCAACATACTGTTGCACGTGTTTTGTGCGCTGGCCACAGCTGCATGCCCGCGAGGCGCACGCTTTGTTTGGTCTTCTTCGGTTCGCCCCTCACCATATTCTCGGGGTGGGGCCGGGCGACCAAGCTAGCTTAGTGCTAGCGAAACATGGTTAATCTTTTTTCATGATAATACGTGTCTCATCTATAACATAAGATCATAGAACAGCCACGGTGCAGCATTTTCGGTTACAGTTTATCTAATTCATATCTAGATATTTTCTAAAGATGTTATATCTAAGATTCCACATTCAAATAATGCAGCAACAAGAAAAAAAAAGTTAAGATAAAAAAAACTACAAACATACTGAACATAAGGTCAGACGTGACACCCTTTGCGTTATTGTCTAGTACTCCCTCCGTTCCTAAATATAAGTCTTTGTAGAGATTTCATTATGAACCACATACGGATGTATATAGATGCATTTTAAGTATAGATTCATTCAATTTGTTCCGTATGTAGTCCACCTAGTGGAATCACTAGAAAGACTTATATTTAGCAACGGAGGGAGTACATGAGTACATTGTAGCTGGTTGCCAGCGGCCAAAGCCACGTACTGATGGTATCTGGTTGATAGGCAGGCACATGTGCATGCAGCATAGGTCGCATGGGACATGCACGCATGCGGGCCATGCAATTGGATTTACAGCCTGACGGAACGAACCGATAAGGTCTACTGTACTGTACCTGTACGCATGCACACCCAAGTGTTCCAGGTTCCATCATAACAGGAACAAGTAGTATACAATCAAAATGTGCAAACTAGTGTGGGTGTCCCAACTTCCAAGCCATGCATGATTGGCCAATGAGCGATGCTCCTCCCGCTGGCACCTCCCAGAGACCGACACTTGGGCTGGATATATATACGCCACATTTCTGTAAACACCCACGTACGTACACCCACGTACACTCCAAGATTCACAAGGAGAAAAGACTTTACAATGGTGTGCACATGAAGCATGCATGCATATACCGATCCTTGGTGCCATATGAAAAAATATGTATATTCAATTGAAATCTGGTAGGTAGGAGGGGAACGAATAGGACCGGTGAGGTGGCGAGCTCCATCGCCTCAAGGAAGCCAACAAAGAGGCGGCCTGGCCTGGCTTTGCTTGGAGGCGAAGGCCGGCAACGATGGCGAGGAGGAGGAGCAGATGAGGAGATCCATCCATGGATCGAGCCGTCCAGAGCAAGCCAATTGCAACCAACCACCAACCCGAGCCACCCACCCGAACCCCTCACCAACCCGGAACGGACGCGTCCATCGATCAAGCGTACGCACACAGAAACGCGCCACCTCAACCGCTCCGCCCGCGCGCGGTTACTGTCTCTTCTCGTACTACTACCTCCTGTCCGGTCCTGCGCACCCAGCCCAGCCGCACGATCGATGACACTGATCACAGGGTGAAAACCTGGCCGTAATTTCAGGCCAATTTACAGCCAGATCAGGTGCGAATGTGCAATCCACAGATCTTGCCATTGTGTAGAGCCCCCACACCAACAGTTGTTTTATTGCGTGTTGCTCGCTTGCTTCGTTTTTGTTTATCACTATAAATATTTCTCTGCTCCCCCTGCCACGCCCCGCCCTGTCTCTTACTATTAGTTGTACCCTGTCCCTCCCTCCCACACAACCTGACACCCACTTGTTTCTTCTTCCTCCTCCTCCCCCTCTTGATTTCTCCAATTGGGCTCGCAATTTTGGTTTCTCGTAGCCTCTTCCTGCACAGCTGCTAGCACATAGAGAGAGAGCATCGGTAGCAAATTGACTAGGCTAGGTAGATAGATTAGCCTCTGCGGCTCTGACCAGAGAACTATACAAGCTTGATTAGGAGGAGATCGAAGCCAAGATGATGCGCGGGAAGGATCAGAGGCCCGCGGCATTCTCCCCGATGAGGGAGTCGGTGGCGGCGGCGGTGCAGGAGGAGGTGTGGGAGGTCCGGCCCAGCGGCATGCTGGTGCAGAAGCGCACCCCGGACTCGGACCCGCCCCCCGGCGGCGCGCCCGTCCCCACCATCCGCGTCAAGGTCAAGTACGCCGGCGTGTACCACGAGGTGTACATCAACTCCCAGGCCTCCTTCGGGGAGCTCAAGAAGCTCATGTCCGAGAAGACGGGGCTGCACCCGGACGACCAGAAGGTGGTGTACAAGGACAGGGAGCGCGACTCCAAGGCCTTCCTCGACATGGTCGGCGTCAAGGACCGCTCCAAGATGACGCTGCTCGAGGACCCCACCGCCCAGGCCAAGCGCCTCATCGAGGAGCGCCGGAATGCCAAGGCCCAGCGCGCCGCCAAGGCCGTCTCGCGCGTCAGCCTCGACGTCGACAAGCTCGCGTCCAAGGTGAGCTTCTTTTCTTTACCGCTCCTCCTCCATATTCGTTGATATTCATGGATGGCCGGCGCTTCCGTGGGCGATTGAGTTCATGAGTTGACTTGGCTGGCGTGCGTGCGCGGCAGGTGTCGGCGCTGGAGACGATCGTTAGCAAGGGCGGCAAGGTGGTGGAGGCCGACCTGGTCACGCTCACCGAGGCGCTGATGAGCGAGCTGCTCAAGCTAGACGCCATCGTCGCCGAGGGCGACGTCAAGGACCAGCGGCGGATCCAGGAGAAGCGGGTGCAGAAGAACGTGGAGACGCTGGACGCCATCCGCGCCAAGACGGCCAAGAGAAACAACACATCTGCTGCAACGGCCAATAAGGCCCGGGCGCCGCACCTGCCCCCTCGTCCGCCGCCGGCGCAGCAGCACCAGCAGCGCCGGCAGTTCCAGCCCGCTGCACCCACCACGGCGACCGCCCCCGCGCCGCAGACCGCGACGGCGAGCTGGGATACGTTCGACCTGCTGTCCTCCGCGCCCTCTTCTTCGTCGTCAGCACCGGTGTCTACCATGGCGCTGGCGACCACCACCTCGCCGTCCCCGAGGTTCGAGTGGGAGCTCTTCTAGAGGTCGGGACGGGCCCGCCCACCCGCCACATGCGTGTGGCCACACGTTCATTGGCTCGATCAGCCTCGTCTCGGTCATGGCGCGCGTCAACTGTCACATTGTTCCCTTCTTCTCTCTCCATTCTTTCCTTCCATCTTTGTTTTTTCTCTTTCGAGTGTATATTGATCTCCTCAAAAAAGGCAACAGCTCCAGTGATATGATTGTGCCCAGCGACTCCCAAATCCCCACGAAGAAGATACACACACTCATGATCTCTATGCATGCATCGGGTGTGCTATGCTGCAAATAAGTGGTGGCCTTATGTTGATGAAGGTTCGGAATTTCCACGGCGAATTTGTGTATAGTATTGTACGGTGTACATCAAATCATCAATTTACCATTATATGTGCCTGTCTTATTCGTGAGGGATGTACTTCTACTATGATCCATCCAACATTGTACAAACAAATGCTAGCTGGTGTATTGATTCAAGAGGGAAAATGATGATGGGGATTGATTAATTGCAGGTGCAAATGCAGCACTGATTGACCAATCGGGTTTCAATTATTTAGGCATCTGCCAGGGCAGGGTAGTTAGCTTTGTCTCTTCAAAAGGTTCCATTCACCACTACACTAGTCACTAGTGGTGGCTTTGTTTGTCCATCCCTTAATGTAGGATACCTTTTCTTCACCTCTGGCTTCCTCCCCTTTCTTCCATGCGGATGCGGCGTCCTCCAGTATATGCTGAATTTGTTGTGTCGGCATGACAGGCATCATTAGCTGTTGGGGACTCAGGGCTGATGAGATATACTCATATACATACATTTGTGTGCTTGGTAGTATAAGCTTGAAGCTTCCATGCTTTCCATGCATGTGGTTGCTAGGTCAGTGCGTGTTGGCTGTGATTGAATGGTACGGCAAAAACAACAATACTCATACAACTATTATTACAGGCTGATTCCTTACAATGATCTTCTGGCATTAATGACCTGATCATTGCATACCTTCATTCTGTTCCATGCTAACAATTGTAGAGTCTATTCACTGGAACTAGTACTAGAAGATGGCCTACTTTGGGCACTAAGAAAGTAGTAGGAACAAACAACGGCCTGAAGAGAAAGAAACTAGGAAGAACAGCCTTAAAATAGAAATGGAAGATTTATAAATACCCGTATTAACTGCTACGGCAAGATCGCAGCCATCATGCAGATATACTAGTATTTTTTATTTTTTATTTTTTTATTTTTTATTTTTTTTAAAAAAGGAGGATGACCCCCGACCTCTGCATCTAGGCGATGCATACAGTCACTTTATTAATTATTCTCATAAGACCTTACAAAGTCATACAACAGTAAGACTAAAGCCGCCGTCTAAGTAACAAACTGTCGCTACACCTATCCAGTTGATGAAGGGGCGCTGATAGCCTGGGCCTAATACCAAACAGACATCGCAGCCAAGCCTAACATCTAAGACCTGAGACCCCAACCTAGCCACTTGCCGGGTCTGGGGCACACACTGGTCCGACGTGCTCTCAGAGGCCGCCGCCGCCAACTGCCATCGCTCCATCTTCAGAACTGTACTGATGCATCAACCTTGCTCGGTCTAGCTATCGTCGACGCCACCACGGCGCCCAACGGCACCTCCTCCCTGCGCGGAAACAGCTGAGCACGTCGCGGTCGCCACTGATACACCTCAGCGCCATGCTGCCAAGTACCACCAGCCGACACAGCTTGAAGTCCTTGAAAGATCTGTCGTGCGTAGCACCTGCCGACCAGGCATGACAAAGCGTAGCACCTGTCGGTCAGGCATGACTTGACATCTCCACCGAAGCTCCGTGCAAGACGAAGCCGCTCCACCTCCTGCCTCTGACTTCCAGCGCTGCTCCCCAAACGATGCTCCCAAGAGAGAAACGACACCGCAGTGCCGCCATTGTCCGATCTGGAACACCAGATCCTAGGGTTTCCCCCGGAGCAGCACGAGTGGGTCGACAGTAGTTACACGACGATGCCTTCATCAAGGTAACGGCGTAGAACGCCGCCATCGCCTGCCGTCGGCTCGGTTTTCACCGGCAACCATGTCTCCCCAACTCGCAACCGGGACTAGATGATGGATCTCGAGATCCGATCACCAAGCTTCTGGCCGGCCACCGCCGACGAAGAAGATGACCACCACCACTGGCTACACCGGCCAGAACAGATCTGCCATGGGTGCCGTCAAGCAGTCCACCAGGCCCTCGACGCCGCCGCCGATCTAAAGCCAGATGACATGCCGTCGAAGACCGCATTGCGCCACCGCCCGATCCAGGCCAGCCGCAGCAGCCACCCGTGGCCCGAGGCAGGGCCGACCGCCGCCGCCGTCGAAGCCAACGCCGTCGCTTCTAGATCGGCCGCACCTCCACGCATGTTGGGGCCCCGCCACCCCTGAGACGCGGGAGGGAGGAAGAGCCCCCGCCACCGCCGTCGGCCTCCGGGCGCAAGCCGGCGGCGGCGGGAGGAGGGGAGGAAGATGGGCTAGGCCCCGGCGGCGGCTAGGGTTGGGGAGCGACCCGAGTCGCCCGGGCGGGGGGCGACGCGGGCGTGTGCTCTTTACATAAAAATAGTGTTTCCAAAGAGAATGGCAACAATCTATATAAGCACAGTGAGATATACTACTATGGACACTTGTCTTATTTTAGGACAATTTGTTTGGGGTCGCGTGCAGTGTGCAGAGCATCTGCATCACAAGTGGTTGGTAGTTTCAGAGTCTGCTTCCTTGCACACAAAGAATCAATGGAAGAAAGAAAATAGAAATAAAATCCAAGCGATTGCGGGCAAGTATGTTGGAAGAGCAGGAATAGCAGTCTAGGAGCGCATCCATGAAGTATAGTAGCTTAATTATTGGGCAGATGCAAATGAGCTGTATATGTTCCATGCACGCTAGCTGTTTTTCACCTATCAATTCAGCACCGGTGCATGGTCGCCGTCGACGGCGACAAGGGCCGGCACAAGGCAGCTTAATTTGACATGAGTTCGCTACAAGCCTCCGTCCTTTTTCCTTGGCCTGCACATCTGGTAGCTTGTACGGAGACAGATGGGCTCGGGTGAGAGATTATCTCTTTGCGAGCACACGGATTTACGTGTACAGCTGCACATATTTTGCAGTTAGAACTGAGGCGTCGCCCTGTCGGTAGAGCCTCAACAGCTCGTTAGGTGCAAAGCTAGGCGTGCGGTGTGAGTTTGGTCGACCTGTGGAGGAAGGAAACGTTGCATTGACTTGTTATTTAAGCTGGTGCTGGTGCTGGTGCTGGTGCTGGTCTTTCCTTTCCTCTCGGCCCCCTGTCACTCACACGCCGACCTTGCGTGTGCGGGACTGCATGCAGATACCTAAAAGTTGAAGAAGTATTCTTCACGAGCAAAGAACCTACTACTGCCAGTGCTAAGTACTGTATAGTCAATACCATCAGGAGTGTGCATCTGTACGCGTTGCATTGCAGCAGGCATGTGCCGCGTTCCCCGTTAATAGGACACGTTTGGGATCGTACATGTATCGAGTGCTGGACTGCTGGATCGTGAACTTTGTTTTGCTTGTCCATGGATCCACGGCTGTGGCCTCTAGGAGAGATAGATTGGTGATTAACAATGGGCTTCTTGGGTTGGCGTCAGAGTAGTTGACTTTGCGCAGCCAAAGGGGGGCGTTCATGTGTCCACCGATCCCTACATCTTCCCCACGAGCACGGAAATCTCAACAGGATCCTGACTTCGTCGCTCGTCTGCATGGTTTTGTTAAATTATACTTCCTCTGTTCCTAAATATAAATCTTTGTAAAGATTTCACTAGATGGACTACATACGGAGCAAAATGAATGAATCTACACTTAAAATGCATCTATATACATCCGTATGTGGCTCATAGTAAAATCTCTATAAAAGACTTATATTTAGGAACGGAGGGAGTAGATGGCTTACATCCATATAAGACAATAATCTCTGATTAATTTCTAAGATTCATTTAGGTGCATGACAAGTGACAGGATGCGAATGAAGGGGTTTTCATAAAATGGTGTCGATGAGTAGAGAGTTTTGTTTCTGGAGATAGCGTGGCTATCAAAGTCAATGATGATGTTGGGAACTACTTTCAGACTAAGAAGGGGCTTCGGCAAAGGGACCCCGCATCCCCTATTTTGTTCAACCTTGTGGCCGATATGTTAGCTATCCTTGTTAAGCGGGCTAAAGTGGCTGGTCAAATTAGCGGCGTCATTCCACATTTGGTAGAAGAAGGTCTATCTATTCTACAATATGCGAATGACACTATACTTTTTATGGATCATGATCTAGATAAAGCAAGAAACCTCAAATTGCTTTTATGTGCGTTTGAGGAGCTCTCTGGTCTCAAAATTAACTTCCATAAGAGCGAGCTTTTCTGTTTCGGTGATGCTGTAGAGTCCGCGTCTGAGTATGCTGAGATTTTTGGCTGTCAGCTTGGCCAGTTCCTGTGACACCCAAGTTTTTATTTGGATTTTTCAAAAAGATTTTTTATTTGACTTGAGGGGAGTGATTTAAAATTTTTCTTCAAGAGAACTCTCCCTCTCAAATATTCTTTTTATGGCAAAAGTTTTATTTGGATTCACCCAAGATCTGTCTTTGGTCTTGGAGGTTCTTGCTTTTCATTTGGACTCAAGACCAAATGTTTTTCTTTTGGGGAAAACAACTTTTAAAAATCTTTTTTTTGAATTTGCACTATGGCTTTTGGAAACTCCTTTGCCACTTTCAACAATTCCTTTTTACCATGGCATTAGTGCAAATCCTCTCTCCTAACCACTTCCTCACCTTTGGATCATGATTTGCATCAGATCCAGCAAGTTGGACCTCCCCATGTGATCTTTTCCATTTGAATATTATTCAAACAAATTTCTGCCTTCTATCCTACTACTTGGAGATTTGCAAAGGAACTCTATTTTCTGTTTTGATTTTTGCCATCAAACCAACTCTCCCTCCTAGTCCTTTGAACCCTCAACCTAGAACCATGAAGATCCACTGGTCTTCAGTTCAAAATTTTCAAACTACACCTGCTGCAAGTTTGGACCAGATTTGACAAATTTGGTGAAATTCATTCCAAACCTTCTCCAAAAATTCCAAGTAAAATCAGGCAGCCTCTAGGTACATTGAGTGGTCATCTCACCAAGTTACAGCTCCAGAAAAATTTATCTCATGGCCAAAACCTTCTGTCGAACACCTGCAGTGCACTGTCTTTGTCACAATCAGAAAGTTCAGAGATTCAGTCAAGTGGCTGCTGTCGTTTTCTTCAGAAGCGGACGTCGATCTCGCCAGTGCCACCGCATCGCCTTGCTCCTCGTCCCCGCTCTCTTGTTCCTGCACCGCACGAACGCCTGGCGCCTTGCGGGCGTCGGCGACGAGCAGCAGAAGGTGCGCCGCCCCGTGACCGACGCCGGCGGCGGCTTTGCGGACGCCAGCGGGAGACACGGCGCCGACGACGCCACCCAGCGCCGCCCAAACCACCGGAGCTCGCCGCGTGGCCTTCCACTCCCCCGAATGCGCTGCCGCTCTCGTCGTGAACCGCAGGGCGCGGAGCGCGCTCTCTGCCGCCGTTGAGCCCGTGCGGTCACCTCACCGTGGACCGACGCCATTACGCCAAGACCGACCCCGTTTTGCTGTAAAACGAATCCAGTAACCTCCACTGATGCTGCCTGGCCGCTCAAACCACCTGCAAATCCACTGCTCCGCCGTAATCGCTCGCCGGAGATTCTCCGTTCACGGCCACCCCGTCGATCTGCCTATAAATAGAGGTCCCGAGCTTCAACTCGAGCACCCACCATCCCTGCACTTCCCATAGAGCAAGCCTAGCCACTGGTAGAGCCCTGAGGAGGTCTCCTTCCTCGACTCCGGCCGCCGCGACCCGCCACGGGATCCAGCCCGATTCGCCCCCGTGTGTGCTCCTCCGCCTCCATTCTCTTGCCAGTAGCATCACCTTGCATCACTCGTTCTGACCCGCGCCTCAATTCGTAGTTTGCAGCCCTCCACCAGAGTTCCCCATCCTCACCCGAGCCGCCGTCAGCCGGAGATAGTGTCGCCGTCGACGTGGTGCTCCCCGTTGGACGAGTCCACCACCCACCGACGCGGAAGAAGACGCTGAAGCTCTTGGTACCCTCCGTTTCTCCTAACCCGCCGTGGTTCGACGCCGGCGTCCACCGCAGTCTTCGGGCGCCGGCGAGCTTTTCAAACCTGACATGTGGACCCCGCGTGTCAGCCTCTGTTCTTTTATTCGCGAACCGTTTTCTGTTGGCGCCTTCGGGCAAAATGCGTTTTCTCCTTTGCGCTTGCGCATTCCCAACCGAAGCGTTTTCTGTTTTCTCAGTTAAAACCCTGGAACTTTTCTGTTTCATTACAGATAAGTCCCTGGACAGAAACCTTTATAACTTTTTAATAAAAAGGAATTTTTGAGTGATTCTTTTTCGGACAATCTTCAAATTTTGTCTAGTTTTTTATGGGATTTATTTGAAAAATATTTGGAAAAGTTTCTGTGTATGTGTTGGTTTTCACGTTAGTACCCATTTCGTGATTGCCGTAGGTTCCGGGAGAGGTGACGGAGCCGCGAACTTCGCCGAGCTAGACTCCGACTTCTCCGAACCAGGCAAGCATGTTTTGAACATTTGATACGACAGGTGTTTTGCATGTTCGCGTGAAAGTTTGTGCGTGGCATATGAGTGTCGGTAAAAACCTCGTTGCTTGTAAGGCAACGACCCGGTTGTTCCAAAGTTGCGATGACCTCTGATGAGAGGTGGCCTAATCATGTGGTGACATGAAGGGCAGCAAGGTGGTACTGTTGTAGCATGCCAGCCTTGCGTCATCCGACTTTCTTCGACGTTAACGTGGTTGGAGCTACATTATCGTTCTTTTCCCGCATGTTCCAAAGTTGCGATGACCTCTGATGAGAGGTGGCCTAATCATGTGGTGACATGAAGGGCAGTAAGGTGGTACTGTTGCAGCATACCAGCCTTGCGTCATCCGACTTCCTCCGACGTTAACGTGGTTGGAGCCACGTTACCGTTCTTTCCCCTTCCGTGCTACCACATGTCTCATTGCCAGGATGCGGTTTAGTAAGTTGGTAACCTCTTTCCGTGTACACACCAAACAGAGAGGCCGGGATGATGGTACCTTGGCCCAGGATTAAAGCCAGTCATCCGGTCAGGGGGCATGGGTGTTTCCGGTTGGGACCGAGAGGGGGGGCACCCCCTTAAAGCGCGCGTATAGAAATTTGATCCCATGCTACGCGAGGTTGTAGCCTCCCCGTCTCAAGGTTTTTCTTGGACGTTGCCGAGGGTGATCCCTGGCTTCGGATGGTTGAATTGGGTGTGTACTGGTTAGACGTGTTTCTTCCAAAACACCGTAGACGGAACTAGTCCCCGTGACTACTGAAATCCGTTGGCTGTGGTTAAGTACAAACTCTGCAGAGTCAATTCTTTCCAAATCATCGTATCCATGATCAAGTAATGAAAACATTATTATCCATATCTATCCGCATTGAAAAACTTGTCCCCGGTGAACAAGCTCAAGTGGTAAATTCAGATTTATTGTTATTCCTGTGGATGGACTATCTTTATATTTGTTTCATGCTCGTGATAAATTATGTTCCCAAACTGTTGTATTATTGAGCTGTGATATAAGCCCTTTATGTGACGTCGCGCAGACGTCCGACTGTGGCGTGTTTTTGTTTCTTGCATTAAATATAAGCCCTTTATGTGATGTCGCTCAGACGTCCGGCTGCGGCATGCACTGTCTTTATTTTCTGTTATAAGCCCCTTATGTGGTGTCGCCCCGACGCCCGACTGTGGCATTATTATTCTGCATTTTCCTCTCGAGGAGTCTTTCAGACACTCGTTTGGCACCCGCATTATCATTCCGCATTTTCCGCTCGAGGAGTCCTTCAGACACTCGTTTGGCACCCGCATTATCATTCCGCATTTTCCGCTCGAGGAGTCTTTCAGACACTCGTTTGGCACCGGTATTATTATTCCGCATTTTCCGCTCGAGGAGTCTTTCAGACACTCGTTTGGTACCAGTATTACTATTCTGCAGTTTCCGCTCGAGGCGTCATTCAGACCCTCGCTTGGCACCCAGTATTTATTATCTCTATGTCTGATCGCACTGGTTAACTTGTTCATGTGCTTCATGTTTACATTTGTTATACCTTATGTCCGAACTGTCTTGCGAGTACTTTCATAGTACTCACCTGGCTTGTTGATTTGGCCAGATGTTGACGAAGGCGATCTCTTGGATGAAGAGTTTGATAGCGCGTCCGACGCCTAGAGGAGTCCCAGTCAGTCCTGCGCGATCCCGGATATTGGTCACTTGTATTGTATACGCTTCCGCCACCCACAATAAGTCTTCTCGAGCCTCACTCCGACGCTCGATGAGTTGTAGTCTTCTGGAATCATATCACTCGCTTCGCGGTGATATTTCCACCACCGTTATTATCGTGAGTTAGTAGTCGCCACCCTATCCGCCGTTTTGTTTTGGCGGCGTGCATGTAATAAATTGTTGGGCAGTCCCTGCTCAACCTTGTATTATATTTAGTACTCCTGGTATTTTTCTTCTGTGACCAAGATATTGTCTACCAGTGAGAAGGAATTCTTCCTCGCTGGTCCGTAAAAGGGATTGGTCTCTCAATAATTATTTTATTGAAAAACCGGTCGTGACAGTTCCCTATTAGGTATCTAGGTATTCCGGTTCACTATCGGCGTTTAACTATCGCTGAGTCGAAGCACGTGGAAGAAAGACTTGAGAAACGTCTAGCCAGCTGGAAGTTCAAACTCTTGTCGTATGGGGGACGGTTAGTTTTGATCAATTCCGTCCTCAGCAATCTGGTTTTACACATGTTGTCATTCTTTCACTTACCGAAAGTGGTTCTTCAGCTCTCGATTATTTTAGATCCGGATTTTTCTGACAGTGTGATAATGAATCCAAAAAAATATCAGCTGGCTAGGTGGAGTGTATTATGCCGACCTAAAAGTCAAAGGGGCCTTGGAATCCAGGATCTTGAGATTAAAAACATTGCTCTTCAGAGTAAATGGTTATACAAACTACTCACTAAGAATGGAGTGTGGCACGAAATCATTCGTAACAAGTATGTGGGGTCCAAAGCCATTTCTCAAGTTCTTTGGAAACCCAGTGATTCACATTTTTGGAGTGGCGTGATGAAGGTTAAGGAATTGCTTTTCCAATTTGGCAGTTTCTCGGTTAGGGATGGTTCTCAGGTTCGATTCTGGGAAGACACCTGGCTGGGGGCCACTCCACTTATGGTGCAATGCCCTAGCTTGTATAGGATCATCACACATAAATTCGTCACGATCGAACAAGCATTGGGATAAGAAAACCCTGACATTTCTTTTTGTAGGGACCTTTTTGGGCCACGCCTGGTAGCATGGAATAAGTTACTCATTCGCCTGGAGGCCATTCAGCTGTCAGGTGAACCAGACAAGTTTGGATGGAATTGCATCACCACGGTAGTTTTTCAGTCAAATACTTGTATGATGCAACGGCTCACACTGATGTTTCAATTGATAACAAGAAATTGTGGAAGCTCAAAATTCTTCTAAGAGTGAAGATATTCCTCTGGTTTCTATGCAGAGGGGTCATATTAACTAGAGATAACCCGGCTAGACGCAATTGGCAAGTTAGTAAGACATGTGTCTTTTGCCACCATGACGAGTCCATTAAACACTTATTCTTTGAGTGTAAGTTTGCTCGTGCAGTCTGGGCCATAGTTCAAGTAGCTTCAAATCTGTACCCCCCACGTAGTGCACGGAACATGTTCGATAATTGGTTGCGGGGTATCGATAAATTTTTTCTACACATCTACTCATGGGGGCAGCGACTCATAGAATGGTAGAGGCAAATAGAGCTCTTGCACATTTTCGTTAATCCATGAACAAAATCTATGTATGTAGATACATGGATTCGTACATCTCGATCGTAAAAGAATCAATAGAAGGAGAATCGGACGATATCTTTCTCGAAAGAACAAAAAGTAAAAGAATGTGAAAAAAGAAATCATAACCTTATGTTGGGCATTGTGGCTTACCAGGAATGATGTGGTTTTTAACAACAAATGTGTTTCATCTCCTGTGCAGGTTATTCATGCATGTACGCGATGACTCCGTATGTGGTCTACCCTGCAGAGGCCGAAGGATAGAGACCTTTTTATGATGGTGTCTACACGGCTGGAGCATACGGCCAGAGAGGTTTTCTCCCAACATGGATGGCGGCGTAATCTCCGGATAGGATTTGCCCCACCCTAGGCTGGACTGATTTACTTTTGCTGTAAAATGATATACTTTTCTAGGATTGTTGGACTTGTTTGCTGTGTGCATCACACTATGCAGAGGTCGGGCATTCTTTCAATGTGGTTGTATCACCTCAATATATCAATTGAATGAAATGTTCTTTACCGAAAAATATGTGGCGGGAAGTTTAGTACCATACTACTAGTGGAGTGAGAGTAAGACCCTTTTATAAAGGTTTCTCTAACACATGTCATTGTGATTTTGGGAATAAGAACTATACACGCGCGCTTCTCCTCCGCCGCCGCGCGTCTCCCCACGCGGGCGCCACGGATATTGACGTGTTGCTTGGACTGTGGGCTCTTCGCGTACTCACTCGCGAGTGGAGTCAACCCTAACTCACTCACTCCCTCCTTCACAACCCTAGCCATCATCTACTATTTCTTGGGAGAGCAGGTGCCTCTGGAACCTTGTCGTTCGCGATCCTCCCCGGGAGAACGGCAATAAGGTTTTTAAGGAGCGTCTCGACGCGGCTGCTCCCAATCCGTCTCCGTCTTCATCCTCCCTTGCATCCTCCTCTGCTTCCACTACTTCCCCTGCATCGACACCGTGGTCGACGACACCGCCGCCAAGAAGAAGTCCACGGACGACGTTGAGGCTGCTGTTGCCGCCGCGCGTTGGCGTGGCCAACCGGAGGGTATGATCTGTTCATCCCTCGTTTACTCGTTCATGTTCTAGCCATATATGCTTTGTTCTTAGATGCTTCGTTTCTATGCATTTGTACGTGCTCACATGCTTAGGTATTGGTATGAGTTGCATACCGTATTTTCCATGTTTACTGTTTACTCACGGATTAGTCTAACTGAAAATGTGATGATTTTTCAACAATCCAAAAATCTTATTTTAGGTACTTTTCTATTCAAGGCTTTGCCGCTACTCCGACCGGAAAAGGTTACTAGAACGCATTTTAAGCGTTGGAAGGCAAGGACCGCCTTATGGCTCACAACGATTAATGCGTTCTGGGTTGGTGGTGTATCTTGCACGGAAACGATTGCTCCTGAACAGGAGAAGGCGTTTAGGGACGCAACCACCATCTTTGTGGGAGCAGTTCTGAGTGTGATCAGAGGCAAGTTGGTTGACACATATATTCATATGTGCGTCACCAAAACTTGTGGGATGCGCTCAAAGTTAAGTTCAGCGCAACCGATGCTGGAAGCGAACTGTATGCTATGGAGCAGTACCATGATTACAGGATGGTTGATAACATTCTTTATTGGCATGGTAACAAAAATCATTCTGTATTAGACCCGAGTCATGCGATAAAGTGCATTGCTAAGGAGTTGGAGCTCCTCGAGTGTGAGTTACCATACAAGTTTGACGCGGGTTGCATTATTGCAAAACTCTCTCCTGGATGGAGGAACTTTGCTACTTATCTCAAGCACTTGAGACATGAATTCTCTGTTGAGGATGTCATCGGTCATCTAAGTGTTGAGCAGAACTCGAGAGCAAAGGGCTCACACGTGAAAGGGGCATAGGGTTCTTCTAGCGCCAATGTGCTGCAAAAGAATTTTCAGAAGTTCGAGGGAAAAAACACTGTCCAACAGAATACTACCTTCAAGAAGAAGGGTAAGAAGAAAGACGAAAAGAGAGATGACTGCTTTACTTGTGGTTCAGAGGAACATTGGGCAAACAAGTACAAGAAGCCAGGACATGACTCCAAGTATGTTAATGTGACTATGAGCAACAATGATGGGGCATTTGGGGGTATGGTAATGTGTTTATCATACTTTTAGTTTGTCAATCCACTGATTGGTGGGTTGACACAGATGCAAATATTCATGTGTGTGCTAATATGTCTTTGTTCTCTTCTTACCAGGTGATACATCTCTAACGTATCTATAATTTTTATTGTTCCATGTTGTTATATTATCAATCTTGGATGTTTTATATTCATTTTATAGCAACTTCATACCATTTTTTGGGACTAACCAATTGACATAGTGCCCAGTGCCAGTTGCTGTTTTTTGCTTGTTTTTTTTACTTCGCAGAATATCCCTACCAAACGGAGTCCAAACGATTTGAAACTTTTTGGAGATTTTTTTTGACTAGAAGACAACTTGGGAGCCAAGGAAGCACTTGGGGGAGGCCCGTGGGGCCCGCCCTAGCGTGCCCTGATGAGTTGTGGGGCCCACGGGGGTCTCCTCCACCACCTCTCAACTCTATAAATACCCAAATATTCCAGAAACCCTAGGGGAGTCGACGAAACACAATTCCAGCCATCGCAAGTTCCAGAACCACAAGATCCAATCTAGAGCCCTATTCCGGCACTCGCCGGAGGGGAACACGGTCACGGAGGGGTTCACCATCCTCATTGGTGCCTCTCTGATGATGTGTGAGTAGTTCACCATAGAGCTACGGGTCCGTAGGTAGTAGCTAGATGGATTCTTCTCTCTTTTTGATTCTCAATACAATGGTCTCTTGGAGATCTATTTGATGTAATGACTTTTTGCGGTGTGTTTGTTGGGATCCGATGAAGTTCAAGTTTATGATCAGATCTATATCCATGAATATTATTTGAGTCTTCTTTGATCTCTTATATGCATGATTATTTATAGCATCATATATCTTCTCCGAATCTTTGGTTTAGTTAGGCCAACTAGACTGATTTTTCTTGCAATGCGAAGTGGTGCTTTGTGATGGGCTCGATCTTGCGGTGTCCTCACCTAGTGACAGAAGGGGTAGCGAGGCACGCATGTATCGTTGCTATTAAGGATAAAAATATGGGGTCTATTCCTACATGAATAGATCTTGTCTACATCATGTCATCATTTTTATTACATTACTCCGTTTCTCCATGAACTTAATACACTAGATGCATGCTGGATAGCGGTCGATGTGTGGAGTAATAGTAGTAGATGCAGAATCGTTTCGGTCTACTAATCTTGGACATGATGCCTATATTCATGATCATTGCCTTGGATATCGTCATAATTATTTCATCTTCTATCAATTGCCCAACAGTAATTTGTTTACCCACTGTGTGCTATTTTCTCGAGAGAAGCCACTATTGAAATCTACGACCCCCGGGTCTATCTTTTATCATATTTGCTTTTCGATCTATCTTTTTCCATATTTGTTTTCAGATCTATATTTCCAAAAACCCAAAAATACCTTGCTGCACTTTTTCTCTATTTATTTTATTTCGTGTTTTATCAAGATCTATTTATCCAATCTCATACAAAACAATTTATATTTTTACCGTGGAGGGATTGACAACCCCTCTTACGCGTCGGTGCAAGTATTTGTTCCTTGTGTGCAGGTACAATTTACATAGTGTTGCTTGGTTCTTCTACTGGATTGATGCCTTGGTTTCACAACTGAGGGAAATACCTACCGTAGCTGTACTGCATCATCCCTTCCTCTTTGGGGAAATACCGATGCAGTTTCAAGCCGAATCACCAAGTCGCACAAGATTGCTCCGTCCTGATGGGGAATGGCTCGCATGCTTCTATTCATGGTGTTGGCACGGTAGATCAGAAGTTTACTTCGGGAAAGATCATGCAACTGAAGAACATGCAACATGTCCCCGCCATCAAGAAGAATCTCGTTAGTGGATCCCTTCTATGTAAAGAAGGGTTTAAGTTAGTATTCAAGTCCAATAAAGTAGTCATATCAAGGTATGGACTGTTTGTTGGAAAAGGATATGATTGTGGAGGTTTGTTCCGCCTTTCCCTAGCAGATTTCTATAATAAAGTCGTGAACCAAATTCGTTCCAGTGTGAGCGAATCTAAGGTTTGGCATTCACGTCTTGTCACATTAATTTTGGTTGTATGACACAGCTAGCTAAGATGGATTTAATCCCGAGTTTCACTTTAGCCTCTTAAGTGACATTCATGTGTGCAAGCAAGGCAACCTCGTAAGCCTCACAAGCTTGCAAAGGAGAGACACCTGGCACCACTAGAGCTCATACATTCAGATCTTTGCGAGATGAATGGTGTGTTGACTAAAGGTGGAAAGAAATACTTCATGTTGTTGATTTATGATTCCACTAGATTCTGCTATGTGTATTTGTTAAATACTAAGGATGAGGATCTACACTACTTTAAAATCTATAAGGCAGAAGTTGAGAACCAACTTGAAAAGAAAATTAAACGAGTTTGGTCTGATCGTGGTGGAGAGTACTTTTCTAATGAGTTTGATTTATTCAGTGTGGAACATGGTATTATTCATGAGAGGACGCCTCCCTATTCACCCAGTCAAACGGGGTTGCCAAACGGAAAAACCATACTCTAGCAGATTTGGTTAACACCATGTTAGATACATCGGGTTTATCCAAGACATGGTGGGGGGAGGCTATATTGACATTATGTCATGTCCTGAATGAAGTTCCCACAAAGGATAATGAGACTACTCCCTATGAGTAATGGCAGAAGTAAAGAACTACAGTCTCTTACTTGCGCACTTGTGGCTGTCTGGCGAAAGTCAACGCGCCGATCTAAAAGCGTAAGTTGGGACCAAAGACTGTTGACCGCTTCTAGGCTATGCCAACATATCATTGGCTATGGATTTCTAGAGGTAGAATCTGATGTAAGCGCGAAGGTCGGTATGATCATGGAGTCTAAAGATGCTACTTTCTTTGAAGATATTTTGGCCATGAGAGATATGCAAAGCACTTCTAGACTAGAATCCTATGAGACTCCTGAACCTGCCATTCTGATGGAATATTATGAACACAAAAGTGATGAAAGTTCCACGAAGGATGACGAGGAAGCTCCTGTTAGGAGCAAGAGACAGGGGACTACAAAGTCCTTTGGGGATGATTTCCTCGTGTACCATTGGGATGTAAGTGGGTGTTCAAAAAGAAGTTTAGGCTTGATGGTACTGTTGAGAAGTACAAGGCTAGGCTTGTGGCCAAGGGTAATACCTGGAAAGAAGAAGAAGATTTCTTCGATACTTACTCACCCGTGGCTACACTGACAACCATTCGAGTGTTACTCTCGTTGGCTGCCTCACATGGTCTTCTCGTTCATCAAATGGATGTTAAGACATCTTTCCTTAATGGAGAGCTAGACGAGGAAATTTACATGCAACAACTAGATGGCTTTGTTGTAAATGGTCAGGAAAGAAAGGTGTGCAAGCTATTGAAATCTTTTGTATGGCCTGAAACAAGCACCTAAGCAATGGCATGCTAAGTTCAATACAACTTTGACATATGTTGGCTTGTTGTTAAGGAAGCTGACAAATGTGTATACTATCGCTATGGTGGGGGCGAAGGAGTTACACTATGTCTATATGTCGATGACATACTCATATTTGGGACCCACCTCAAAGTCATTGAGGAGGTCAAGGATTTTCTATCTCATAACTTTGAGATGAAAGACCTGGGTATGGCTAATGTTATCTTGAAAATCTAGCTACTGAGAGATAATGAGGGTGGAAATAAACTTTTGCAATCCCACCATGTTGAGAAGATTTTGAGCCGTTTTGGATTTGGACTGGAAACCTTCTGCAACACCATATGATTCTAGTGCGCGGATTCAAAATTTGAAGGCGCGAATGTAGATCAATTGAGATATTCTCAAGTGATTGGTTCACTGATGTACTTACCTTGTGCTACGTACTCGGCCTAACATATCATTTGTTGTGTGCAAACTAAGCCGACTTGTTTCCAATCTGAGAGTTGTGCGCTGGCATGTTGTTGAGCGAGTCATGCGTTATTTGCAAGGTAATGTGAACTATGGAATTCACTATTCTGGGTACCCGGCGGTACTTGAGAGGTATAGTGATCCGAATTGGATATGTGATGCTGATGAGATGAAAGCCACAAGTGGATATGTGTTTCACTTGGCAGTGGTGTTGCTTCCTGGAAGTCTTGCAAGCAGACGATCTTAGTGAGATCGACTATTGAAGCAGAACTCACAGCATTAGACACATCATGCGTCGAAGCAGAATGGCTTCAAGAGTTCTTGATGGATTTGCCAGTGGTTGATAAGCCAGTCCCGGCTATCCGTTGATGACCCACAAGTATAGGGGATCTATCGTAGTCCTTTCGATAAGTAAGAGTGTTGAACCCAACGAGGAGCAGAAGGAAATGACAAGCGGTTTTCAGCAAGGTTTTCTCTGCAAGCACTGAAACTATCGGTAACATATAGTTTTGTGATAAGATAATTCGTAACGGGTAACAAGTAACAAAAGTAAATAAGGTGCAGAAAGGTGGCCCAATCCTTTTAGTAGAAAAGGACAAGCCTGGACGAACTCTTAAATAAAGCAAAGCGCTCCCGAGGACACATGGGAATTACTGTCAAGCTAGTTTTCATCATGCTCATATGATTCGCGTTCGTTACTTTGATAATTTGATATGTGGGTGGACCGGTGCTTGGGTGCTGCCCTTCTTTGGACAAACCTCCCACTTATGATTAACCCCTCTCGCAAGCATCCGCAACTACGAAAGAAGAATTAAGATAAATCTAACCATATCATGAAACATATGGATCCAAATCAGCCCCTTACGAAGCAACACATAAACTAGGGTTTAAGCTTCTGTCACTCTAGCAACCCATCATCTACTTATTACTTCCAAATGCCTTCCCCTAGGCCCAAACAATGGTGAAGTGTCATGTAGTCGACGTTCACATAACACTACTAGAGGAAATACAACATACAATTATCATAAAAATATCGAACGAATACCAAATTCACATGATTACTTATAACAAGACTTCTCCCATGTCCTCGGGAACAAACGTAACTACTCACAAAGCATATTCATGTTCATAATCAGAGGAGTATTAATTATCATTAAGGATCTGAACATATGATCTTCCACCGAACAAACCAACTAGCATCAACTACAGGGAGTAATCAACACTACTAGCAACCCACAGGTACCAATCTGAGGTTTTGAGAGAAAAATTGGATACAAGGGATGAACTAGGGTTTGAGAGGAGATGGTGCTGGTGAAGATGTTGATGGAGATTGACCCCCTCTTGATGAGAGGATCGTTGGTGATGACGATGGCTTCGATTTCCCCCTCCCGGAGGGAAGTTTCCCCGACAGAATAGCTCTGCTAGAGCCCTAGATTGGTTCTGCCCAAATTCCGCCTCAAGACGGCGGCGCTTCGTCCCGAAAGCTTTCTTCTGATTTTTTCTAGGTCAAAACACACCATATAGCAGAAGATGGGCATCGGGGGCCTGCCAGGTGGCCCACAAGGCAGGGGGCGCGCCCTCCACCCTTGTGGATGGCAGGTGGCTCCCCTCTGGTGCTTTCTTCGCCCAATATTTTTTATATATTCCAAAACAATTCTCCGTGAAGTTTCATGACTTTTGGAGTTGTGCAGAATAGGTCTCTAATATTTGCTCCCTTTCTAGTCCAGAATTCCAGCTGCCGGCATTCTCCCTCTTCATGTAAAATAAGAGAGAAAATGCATAAGTATTATGATGTAATGTGTAATAACAGCCCATAATGCAATAAATATCAACATAAAATCATGATGCAAAATGGACGTATCAACTCCCCCAAGCTTACACCTCGCTTGTCCTCAAGTGAAAGCCGATATCGAAAATATGTCCACATGTTTGAGAGATAGAGGTGTCGATAAAATAAAATACGGACATGAGGGCATCATGATCATCTTTAGGACAACAACATATATTGTCATCTAATTTTTATGCTAAAGTAACAATTCATTCACAAGGTAATGTATGAATCATAAACTTTATTGAAAACTAACAAACTATGATCTGAGTCATTGAAGCAATTGCAACTTATCATAACATCGGAAAGAGTCAATATAAGAGCTTTTCAGCAAGTCCACATACTCAACTATCATTTAGTCTTCCACAATTGCTAACACTCACGCGATACTTATGGGTACAAAGTTTCAATTGGACACAGAGAAAGATAGGGGCTTATAGTTTCGCCTCCCAAACTTTTACCTCAAGGGTAATGCCAACAATAATACTTTATGATAACCTACATCCAAGTGGACATATATATCTAGATCTCTGCAACACATAGTGCTTGCCAAAGGAAAAAGTATAAAAAGGAAAGGTGATGATCACCATGACTCTTGTATAAGGGTAGAAGATAAAAGTAAAAGATAATCCCTTCGTAGAGGGAAGCAGAGGTTGTCATGCGCTTTTATGGTCGGATGAACAAAATCTTAATGCGAAAGAACGTCACTTTATATTGCCGCTTGTGTTAAGGAACTTTATTATGCAGTCCATCGCTTTTATTTCTTCCATATCACAAGTTCGTATAAAGCTTAATTTCTTCACACTAATAAATCATACATATTTAAAGAGAAATTTTTATTGCTTGCACCGATAACAACTTACTTGAAGGATCTTACTCAATCCATAGGTAGGTATGGTGGACTCTCATGGCAAAACTGGTTTAAGGTATGTTTGTAAGCACAAGTAGTGTCTCTACTTGGTGCTAGGAATTTGGCTAGCATGAGAGGGAAAAGCAAGCTCAACATGTTGGAGGATCCATGACAATATAACTTCTATTCGGATGTAAGAAAACATAACCCATTATGTTGTCTTCCTTGTCCAACATCAACTTTTTAGCATGTCATAATTTAGTGAGTGCTCACAATTACAAAAGATGTCCAAGATAGTATATTTATATGTGAAGCCTCTCTTTCTTTATTACTTCCTATTAATTGCAACAATGACCAAAACTATGTTTGTCAACTCTCAACAACTTTTATTCATCATACTCTTTATATGTGACGTCATTACTCTTCATAAGATCAATATATGATATTTTTATTTCTTTTTATTCTTTCTTTAATTCCCTCAAGATCATAGCAAGAAAGGAAAGCCCTCAACTCAAAACTACTCTTTATTATATATAACTCACAGACTCGATTACATAGATAGAGATCGAAACAAAACTCAAAGCTAGATCATACTAAAACTTTATTCTACTAGATCAAGATATAACCAAAAGGATCGAACTAAGGAAAATGATAAAGGTAAAGGTGTGATGGTGATATGATACCGGGGCACCTTCCCCAAGTGTGGCAGTTGCCAAGGGGGGTGCCCATACCCATGTATTTATGTATCTTTCTTCGGAAGTGGCGATGATGGAGTTGTTGATGAAGTAGGCTTGTCATCCATCTTCCAAGGCATAGACTCACCATCATAGAAAGATGAACGAGTCTCCGTGATCCTCAAATCTGCAGCCAAACTCATCCTCTTAAATCTGTATTCATACTCACATTTTTGGTTTTGCAGGTCATAGATCTGGGCTTGGAGATGCTTGATTTTCTCATGAAGCTTGAAGATGGCCTCCTCAATGTTCTTGGCATCCAGCTTGTGATTGTTGGTGAACTCCGTGATCATCATGCGATTGGCGTTGAGTCCACATTCCACCATCCCTTGGCACTTGAAAACTTTCTGCTCCATTTCTTCGAGTTTTGTCTCCATGCTTCCGGTCTTCTTCGGCCCCTCAACATCGCGGATGTGCAACACCCCCTCAGGCATCTCAATGGCTTGAGGGTGTCGCAGCACCTTCGCATGGTAGGGGTTGATGACCTTCTTGAAAAACTTGTCCTTGGGGGCGTTTGGAGACGTCATGGTGATCTAGATCTGTCAGAAAAACAGCTCGAAACAAAAACAGAAGATTTGTCGTGGTACTTTGGTCAAAACCTTCAGGAAATTATATAATGAATTTTTACCAACCAAAATAAGTATTGTGCAAGAAAACGGAGTCCGGAGGTCACACGATGTGGCCACAAGGTAGGGGGCGCGCCCAGGGGGGTAGGGCGCGCCCTCCACCCTTGTGGTCTCCTCGTATCTCCTTCGGACTACTTTTAATTTTCCTAATTTTTTTAAATATTCCAAAACGGGGAAAAATTGCCATTGGAAACGTTTTGGAGTCGGTTTACTTACCGTACCACATACCTATTACTTTTCGGAGTCCGAAACGTTCTGGAAAGTATCCCTTATGTACTCCTCCGGTGTTATGGTATTAATAATATTGGTCTCAACATTCATGGGAGTACCTGAGATATAATGTTTGATTCTTTGCCCGTTTACCACCTTTAGATTTGTGCCTTCGGCGTTGTTGATCTTGATGGCACCAGAGCGATAGACCTCCTTGATAATGTAAGGACCTTCCCATTTAGAGAAAAGTTTTCCTGCAAAAAATCTTAAACGAGAGTTGTATAGCAAAACATGATCACCTACATTAAACTCACGCTTTTGTATCCTTTTGTCATGCCATCTTTTAACCTTTTATTTAAACAGCTTGGCATTCTCATAGGCTTGGGTTCTCCATTCATCAAGTGAGATAATGTCAAATAACCTATTCTCACCGGCAAGTTTGAAATCATAATTGAGCTCTTTGATTGCCCAATAAGCTTTATGTTCTAGTTCGACAGGTAAGTGACATGCTTTTCCATAAACCATTTTATACGGAGACATGCACATAGGGTTCTTATAAGCAGTTCTATAAGCCCATAATGCATCATCAAGTTTCTTAGACCAATTCTTTCTAGATCTATTAACAGTCTTTTGCAAAATCAATTTAATCTCTCTATTGCTCAATTCTACTTGACCACTAGACTGAGGATGATATGTAGATTCAATTCTATGGTTAACATCATACTTAGCAAGCATTTTATGGAAAGCACCATGAATAAAATGTGAACCGCCATCAGTCATTAAATATCTAGGGACTCCAAACCTCAGAAAAATAACTTCTTTAAGCATCTTAATAGAAGTGTTATGATCAGCACTACTAGTTGGAATAGCTTCTACCCACTTAGTAACGTAATCAACAATAACTAAAATATGTGTATACCCATTAGAGGAAGGAAAAGGTCCCATATAATCAAAGCCCCAAACATCAAATGGTTCAATAACAAGTGAATAATTCATAGGCATCTCCTGACGTCTACTAATATTACCAATTCTTTGACATTCATCACAAGAAACAAGACAAACTTACGAGCATCCTTGAAGAGAGTAGGCCAATAAAAGCCAGATTGCAAATACCTTATGTGCAGTTCTATCTCCAGCATGGTGTCCTCCGTAAGACTCGATGTGGCACTTGCATAGGATCTGTTCTTGTTCATGCTCAGGTACACAACGTCTAATAACATCATCTACTCCTTCTTTATAAAGGTGTGGGTCATCCCAAAAGTAATGTCTCAAATCATAGAAAAGCTTTTTCTTTTGCTGGTATGTGAAACTAGGTGGTATAAATTTAGTAACAATGTAATTAGCATAATCAACATACAATGGAGTATTACGAGAAGCATTTATGACATCTAATTGCTCATCAGGAAAGCTATCATGAATAGGTAGTGGGTCATCAAGAACATTTTCTAACCTAGACAAGTTGTCTGCAACAGGGTTCTCAGCTCCCTTTCTATCAATAATATGCAAATCAAATTCTTGTAACAAGAGAACCCATCTAATAAGTCTAGGTTTATCATCTTTCTTTTCCATAAGATATTTAATAGCAGCATGATCAGTGTGAACAGTTACTTTGGAATCAACAATATAAGACCTGAACTTATCGCAAGCAAATACAACTGCTAAAAAATCCTTTTCAGTAGTAGCATAATTTCTCTGGGCACTATCTAGAGTTTTACGAGCATAATGAATAACATTCAATTTCTTATCAACTCTTTGCCCTAGAACAGCACCAACAACATAATCACTAGCATCACACATAATTTCAAATGGTAAATTCCAATCAGGTGGCTGAACAATAGGTGCAGAAATCAAGGCTTTCTTAAGTATTTCAAATGCTTCTACACAATCATCATAAAAAAACAAAAGGAACATCTTTCTGCAAGAGATTAGTGAGAGGCCTAGAAATTTTAGAGATGTCTTTAATAAACATCCTATAGAAACCAGCATGACCAAGGAAACTTCTTATACCTTTGATATCTTTAGGACACGACATCTTTTAAATAGCATCTACTTTAGCTTAATCAACTTCAATACATCTTTCTAAAATTTTATGCCCCAAGACAATACCTTCATTAACCATAAAGTGGCACATCTCCCAATTCAAGACAAGATTACTTTCTTCACATCTCTGCAAAACTCGATCAAGGTTTCTTAAGCAATCATCGAAAGAAGTTCCCTAAACGGAGAAATCATCCCTGAAAACTTCACAAAAATCAGAGAATATAGCAGTCATGCATCTTTGAAAGGTAGCAGGTGCATTGCATAAACCAAAAGGCATACGCCTATAAAAGTGGTCTTTTCCTGATCATCTTTTGACACAGGTATTTGATAAAAAACAAAATAACCATCTAGAAAGCAAAAATGTGTATGTTTGGATAGTCTTTCTAGCATTTGATCAATAAAAGGTAGAGGGTAATGATCTTTTCTAGTAGCTTTATTTAATTTGTGAAAATCAATTACCATTCTATAACCTGTAACAATTCTTTGTGGAATCAATTCATTCTTATCATTAGGAACAACAATAATGCCTCCCTTCTTAGGGACACAATGAACGGGACTTACCCATCTACTATCAGCAATAGGATAAATTATACCTGCCTCCATAAGCTTTCATATTTCATTTCTTACCACTTCTTTCATTTTTGGATTTAACCGTCGTTGGTGATCAACAACCGGTTTAGCATCAGGCTCCAAATTAATTTTGTGCTGACATAGAGTGGGACTAATGCCCTTAAGATCATCAAGAGTATATCCAATAGCGGTACTGTGCTTCCTTAGAGTTTTCAATAATTTCTTTTCTTCATGCTCTGAAAGATTAGCACTAATAATAATAGGATATATCTTCTTTTCATCAAGATAAGCATATTTCAAAGTATCAGGTAATTGTTTAAGCTCAAACACGGGATCACCCTTGGGTGGAGGAGGATCCCCAAGGATTTCAACATGCAAGTTGTGTTTGAAAACATGCCCTTGATTAAAGAATATTTCATCTATTTCCCTTCTTTTATTCATAAACATATCATTTTCATGGTCGAGATAATATTGTTCTAAAGGATCCGTAGGATGCACGACAATAGAAGCAAGACCAATAATTTCACCCTTACTAGGCAATTCTTTATCATGGGGTTGTCTACGAAATTTAGAGAAATTAAAATAATGAGACATATCCCCTGAACCAACAGTAACAATATCTTTCTCACAATCTATCTTAGCATTAACAGTATTCAAGAAAGGTCTACCAAATATAATGTGACAAAAATCATCTTGTGGGGAAGCAAGAACAAGAAAATCAGTAGGACATTTTATTTTCCCACTGTAAGGGCATGTTTATCCCTTAGTTGTTTTGGTGATTCATGACAATGCTTTTGCGGACTAATCGTGTGCGTTGAGTATTTCAGACATCTCATCACTACGCACAAGACGATTTGGTGCCCCTCGAAGACTATTGAAGACGGCGTTTCTCTACGTTTCTTTTCGGTGGATTTGAGTCGTAGGAAAGCCGTACTATTAAGAGGGGGTCCGCTTTGGAAAGGTTTGGGTGGAATCATCACGTACACATCTACTCCTTTTGTACCTCCTTTCCTCTGGCGCTTTCGAGCATCCTCCGTCTTTTCACGTCTATGCAAATTGTCATGTTTGCTGAGCTTGGGCATGCGGTAGTACTGCTCCTAGGAGCGGTAGTACCGCAGGCCCTTGCGGTAGTACCGGGCCCAGGCGCGGTAGTACCGCAAGCGCCCACGGTAGTACCGCTCCCTTGGAGCTGTAGTACCGTGGCCCCAGGCCAGGCGCTGCTGCGGCTGCAGTAGTAGGGGCGGATGTAATTTTTTACATCCGCGCCCTACGCGGTAGTACCACGCCGGTGCGTGGTAGTACCGTGCGTTCTGGCCTGGCTCAGCAAATTACGCGGCACTAGGAGCGGATGTAATTTTTTACATCCGTACCCCGCGCTGTAGTACCGCTCCTGGCTTACGGTACTATCGTGCCGGATTTTTTTATTGACTCCAACTCAGCAGAAGTTGCCACAGATGTATTTTTATATATCCGTTCCTTCCCAAAATCTGGAACATCCCTGCCTTGTGGTAGTACCGCAAAGTGGAGCGGTAGTACCGCGCCAGCGGTTCTACCGCCCTCTGCTTCAGTGCATTTGGGTTGTCCTGGTTTGTGCTGCTCGGGCGGTAGTACCGCGGGCCCTGCGGTAGTACCGCATGCCCTTGCGGTAGTACCGCGGCCCTGGCGCGGTAGTACCGTGCTGCACAGGCTGGGTTGGTGGATAACGGTTGGATTTGTTCTTCCACTATATAAGGGGTGTCTTCTTCCCCGAGTTGACCACCTCTTCCATCCCTAAGCTCCATTGTTGCTCCAAGCTCCATTTTCGCCCGATCTCTCTCCCTAGCCAATCAAACTTGTTGATTTTCTAGGGATTGGTTGAGAAGGCCCCGATCTACACTTCCACCAAGAGAAATTTGATTCCCCCCACTAATCCCTTGCGGATCTTGTTACTCTTGGGTGTTTGAGCACCCTAGACGGTTGAGGTCACCGCGGAGCCATATTCCATTGTGGTGAAGCTTCGTGGTGTCGTTGGGAGCCTCCAATTAAGTTGTGGAGATTGCCCCAACCTTGTTTGTAAAGGTCCGGTCGCCGCCTCCAAGGGCACCAATAGTGGAATCACGGCATCTCGCATTGTGTGAGGGCGTGAGGAGAATACGGTGGCCCTAGTGGCTTCTTGGGGAGCATTGTGCCTCCACACCGCTCCAACGGAGACGTACTTCCCCTCAAAAGGAAGGAACTTCGGTAACACATCCTCGTCTTCACCGGCTCCACTCTTGGTTATCTCGTGCCTTTACTTGTGCAAGCTTATTTGTGTTATATCCCTTGCTTGCTTGTGTGCTTGTTGTTGTTGCATCATATAGGTTGCCCACCTAGTTGCATATCTAGACAACCTACTTTGATGCAAAGTTTAAATTGGTAAAGAAAAGCTAAAAAATTGTTAGTTGCCTATTCACCCCCCTCTAGTCAACTATATCGATCCTTTCAATTGGTATCAGAGCCTCGTCTCTTTATTAAGGACTTTGCCGTCCGAAGAGTATGGTTGACACCGTAGACGGTGTGGAGGAGCACTCCGGTGTGAATCCGGTCTCGTCTACGGCCGATGGGGGAACCGCGGTCTCTCGTGAGGAATTCAATGTGGCTTTGGACACATTGAAAACCTCCATGACGACCGAGGTTGAAAGCATGTTTAATAAATTCATAGAAGGGCTTAAATTATCCACCGCACCGATGAAAGTGGGTGATCCCACTAACAAGGTGACGGATGCTAACTCCGACAAGGGGGAAGCTACTAGTGAAAAGGCTCCTTCTTCTAGTGGTAAAAATGGCACCGGCATCTTTGCCCATGTGGAACCTCCACTTGTTTATGGAGGACCGATTCCCTCCACTCATTTAGATCATGCCGGTCCTCCCCCGAAGATTGTGAAAAATGAGGACTTTGATTCTTGGGTTTATCGCTTTAAGCGTCATTTAAACCATGTTAATACTAATCTTTGGAGAATCATTGAAGAAGGTTTTTATCCGCATGACCGAAGCAACTTCACTCCTAGAGAAGCCGCGGATAATCAATTCAATGAGAATGCTCTCTTCATCATCCAAGATGCAATTCCACCCGAAGATCATGCTCATCTCCGGCCTTCACCATGGCCAAGGATGCATGGCGCCATGTTGTCTCGCTCTATAGGGGAAGCGCAAGCATTCAACGCTCCAACTATGAAGTGGTGCAAGATGAAGCCGATGAGTTTGCAATGAAAGAGGATGAAGAACCTCGTGAGCTCTATCGGAGATTAACTACTCTCGCGGTCTCACTCCGAGATCATGGGAGCAAGGATACGGATGACAATTGGATCAAGCGCAAATTCCTCAAGGCCATGATGCCTTACCACAAGGCCATGTCCTCCGTCATTCGTCAAAGGCCGGACTTCCACACCTTGTCCTCAAGTGAAGTGTTGGATGAGTTTGTGGCTATGAGCATCTTGGACAAGACCGCCGACAATGTGGTGTTACGCTCTCAAAGAGCAAAGAAGCCCAACCTTGCCTTGAAGGCCAAGGTTAGTGTGGAAGAAGAGGATGAAGAGGAAGAAGAGGAGAGCAACCCCGAAGATACAAAGTATGCTTATCATGAACACATGGCTCTTGCTTCAAGGCAATTTTGGAGCAAGAAGAACACAAGGCCCAACTTCAACAAGAACAACTCAAGTGGCGCGAAGGTCAAGCAACGAGTGAGGACTTGCTATAATTGTGGCAACGTGAGCCACTTTGTTGCGGAATGTCCTTATGAGAAGAGGGAAGACAATGGTGGCAAGCTCATCCGAAAGGACAAGGCCAAGTCTTTCCCCAACAAGAGCAACTTCACCAAGAAGACTCCTCCCAAGGGGTTGGTGGCACAAGAAGAGTACAATGAGGATGATGATGATGATGATGATGAAGACGGTGAGTCGGTTGCCGTGGCCTCCATTGCCATTGCGACAACTCCACGGGTGTCTCTCTTCGACTCACCCAATGAGAACATCACCGCCAAGTGCCTCATGGCTAAAGCCACCAACAAGGTAACCCCAACATCAAAACTACCATCATTAATAATCCTTCCTTGATGGATTGCATTGATGAACATGAGGGTCCAATATGGAGGAGAATGAATTTGAGTCTTTTATGAGTAAGCTCAAGGGTAAATCCAAGAAGCACTTCGTTGCTCTCTTGGAACAACTTGGTGAAGCCAATGACATGATCGAGGCTCATGACGATACCATCTCTAAGATGGAGGGGCATAGTTGTGACTATGCCGATGAGATTTCGGATCTTTCCAATGCTCTTGAGGAAGAGCGAGGTCTTTGTTTGGCTCTTGAGGAGTCATACAACGATGACCACGCCAAATTAAAGAAAGATCTTGATCATGCTCTTGTTGTATCTCGTGTGCTAAACTCCGAGAAGGCCAAGCTTGGGGTTGATCTTGCTAGACTCAAGGAGGAGTTTGATATACTTGACAAGGCTCACAAGGCCTTGAAAGGTGCTCATGCTAATCTCAAGGAGTCTCATGATCAACTCCAAGTGAAGCTAACCAAGGAGAAAGCCACCTTCCCTCACATGGTTTTAATTGATAATGAAAATGCTACTAACCCTTGTTGTGAGCATGTGCATCTTGTTGAGGAGAATGCAAAGTTGAAGAAGCAACTTGAGAAAGGCCTTGTGTCGTGCATACAAGGAGAGAAGAACCTCAGTGACCTTTTGAGCAATCAAAAGGAAGTTGTGGCCAAGAAAGGAATTGGGTTCACACCCAAGTCCAAGAACAAGAAGAAGGATGACAAGGCCAAATGACCTCCCCTCTCAAGCAAACTTTTATGAAGGAGGGAGAGGGTGCTTCTAAGAAGAAGAAGAAGAACAATGTGAAGGGTAGTGATGCTAAGAAGGGCAATGCTATCCCTCCTAACAAAGCTGGCGACTTTAACCCTTCTTATGTGTTATGCCGTGCTAGTGATGGACATGTTTATGCCGAATTTGTTGGTTCTTCTTATGAGTACATTGAATGGTCTATTTGGGTTCCTAAGACCCTTGTTACTAACATCAAAGGACCCATTACAAAATGGGTACCTAAAACCAAGCATTGATTTCTTGTAGGTGTTTGCTTCCGGTGGGGGATCATGGTTGCTCGATAGTGGAGCACTAATCATATGACCGGAAGCAAGGACTTGGTGGTGGACGTTCACAAGATTCCATCTATGCCCACCAATGTCAAGTGGGGTGATGCCTCATCCTCTAAGGTATTGGGACTTGGCAAGGTTGTCATTTCTCATGATCTCACGATCGAGAAGGTCATGCTTGTTGAGTCCCTTGCATACAATTTACTTTCCGTTCGACAACTTGCACTCATGGGCTTTGCCACTTTCTTTGATGTTGATACCGTGGCCCTCTTGTGGAGCAAGACTCTTAAAGTAGCCTTTGTTGGGCATGTCGAGAACGGTCTCTATGTGATTAACTTTTCGGAGCGACCCACTAAGACCGCGACATGCCTAATGGCTAAAGTTGACGTGGGATGGCTTTGGCATCGCCGTTTAGCCCATGTCAATATGAGATCTTTGCAAAGTCTTCTCAAGGGGGACCATGTCCGTGGACTAACAAATGTTAGTTTTGCTAAAGATCGTGCTTGCAGTGCTTGTATCGAAGGAAAGCTACATGAAAAGGCTCACCCTCCCACGACTATCATTTACTCGAAGAGGCCTTTGGAGCTCCTTCACTTGGATCTCTTTGGGCCTCCATCCTTTGATAGCCTTGGGGGTAGAAAGTATTGCTTGGTGATTGTGGATGACTATTCAAGATACACTTGGGTATATTTCTTCAAGAGGAAGAGCGAGACCCAACAAACCGTCATTGACTTTGCAAATGAAGCCCAACGTCAACACAATGCAAAGATCTTGACAATAAGAAGTGACAACGGCACCGAGTTCAAGAACTACACCTTGGATGAGTTTCTTAGTGATGAGGGGATCAAGCATCAATATTCCGCACCATACACCCCTCAACAAAATGGTGTAGCGGAGAGGAAGAACCGGACGTTGATGGATGCGGCAAGGACCATGATGGCGGAGTTCAAGTCTCCATACAACTTTTGGGCCGAAGCCATCAACACCGCGTGTCATGCATCCAATCGGCTCTATCTCCGCAAAGGCTTGAACAAGACTCCATATGAGATACTCACCGGTAACAAGCCCAACCTCAAGTACTTTCGGGTGTTCGGGTGTAAGTGTTTCATTCTCAAGAAAGGTGTTCGTTTGTCTAAATTTGAGGCTAGAGCTTATGAGGGCATATTTGTTGGTTATGCTACAAACTCTCATGCTTACCGTGTCCTCAATAAGTCCACGGGACTTATTGAGGAGACGTGTAACATGGAGTTTGATGAGAATAACGGCTCCCAAGTGGAGCAAAGTGGCACTTGTGATGTAGGTGATGAAATTCCTCCTCAAGCCATAAGAAGAATGGGAGTTGGTTTTATCCTACCCATTGAGGAACCCCTTGTGGCCGAAGGAGAAGGACAATGCTCCACTCAAGTGGAGCCATCACCAACCCAAGGCCCACACGCTTCCGAAGAACAAAGTGAAGGCCCTCAACCTCATGAACAAGACCAAGGGCAAGATCAATCTCAAGACGGTGTTGAATCACCAAGTGATGCCCAAGGTCAAGTTCTCTCCTCCGAGCAAGTTCAAGATCAAGAGCAACCTCAAGATCAAGAACAAGCTCAAGACGGCGCTCAAGATGATCAAGTGACCGCTCCTCGACTCACCCCCGAGGAGGAATTGGAGCGTCGTGCCGCCAAGATTGCATCCAAGCTCTCCACCAAGGGTCATCTCATGAAGAATGTGCTTGGAAGCATTCAAAAGGGGGTAAGCACTCGTAGACAATTGGCAAACTATTGTGAACATCACGCGTTTGTCTCTTGTGTTGAACCCCAAAAGGTCTATGAGGCGCTCGAAGATCCGGATTGGCTCAATGCCATGCATGAAGAACTCAACAACTTCGAGTACAACAAGGTGTGGAGATTGGTGCCAAGGCCAACGGGGAACCACAATGTCATTGGAACCAAGTGGATATTCAAGAACAAGCAAGATGCTCATGGGACCATCGTTCGCAACAAGGCAAGATTGGTAGCACAAGGCTACTCCCAAGTCGAGGGTATCGACTACGGTGAAACCTTTGCTCCCGTTGCTCGCCTTGAATCCATTCGTTTGTTGATTGCTTATGCTTCTCATCATAACTTTAAGTTGCAACAAATGGATGTGAAGAGTGCTTTTCTTAATGGTCCTATTAATGAGTTGGTATATGTCAAGCAACCCCCCGGGTTCGAGGATCCCTACTTCCCCGATCATGTGTATCAACTCGATAAGGCACTCTATGGCCTTAAGCAAGCCCCACGTGCGTGGTATGACCACCTTACCGAGTTGTTGCAAGATCGTGGATTTGAAGTTGGGCAAATCGACCCCACTCTTTTTACTAAGAAGGTCAAAGGGGAGTTGTTTGTGTGCCAACTATATGTTGATGATATTATCTTTGGTTCCCCTAACAAAGCTTTCAATGAGGAATTTGCCGCTCTCATGACCTCTAAGTTCAAGATGTCTTCGATGGGAGAGTTGAAGTTCTTCCTTGGATTCGAAGTCAAACAAAGAAGAGAAGGAACCTTCATCAACCAAGCCAAATACACTCAAGACATGCTAAAGAGATTCAAGCTAAGTGATGTCAAGCCGGCTTCCACTCCAATGCCCACCAAGTGCCAACTTGACATTGATCCCAATGGTAAAGCGGTGGATCAAAAGGTATATCGCTCCATGATTGGCTCCTTGCTTTACCTTTGTGCATCTAGACCGGATATCATGTTGAGTGTGGGAATTTGTGCACGGTTTCAAGCCGCACCTAAGGAAAGCCACTTTGTGGCGGTCAAGCGAATCTTTCGATATTTGGCTCATACCCCAAACTTTGGCTTATGGTACCCAAGAGGAGCAAACTTCAAGCTTGTAGGTTATTCGGACTCGGATTGGGCGGGAGACAAAGTGGATAGGAAGTCCACTTCCGGAGGGTGCCAATTCCTTGGTTGCTCTTTGGTAAGTTGGTCTTCTAAGAAGCAAAGTTGTGTGTCTCTCTCGTCCACCGAAGCGGAGTATGTGGCGGCCGGTAGTTGTTGTGCACAACTTCTATGGATGAGGCAAACTTTAAAGGATTACGGTGTCATTTGTGACAAAGTGCCTCTTTGGTGTGACAATGAAAGTGCCATCAAGATTTCTCTCAACCCGGTGCAACACTTCAAGACGAAGCATATTGAGATTCGGTATCACTTCATCCGGGATCACATTAGGCGAGGGGAGATCGAGCTCAACTACGTCAACACTCATGATAACCTTGCAGATATTTTCACGAAGCCCTTGGATGAAGCAAGATTTCGCGAGTTAAGGCATGAGCTAAATATCATTGATTCGAGCAATGTTGCTTGAACCCTTGCACACCCCACCATACTCAACTTGTTATCTTGTTTAGGTGTAGGCATGGACATAGGGGGAGTGTTGTTCTCTCAATGAACTCTCCCTCCCCCATTATGCATAAATTGATCAACTCTTTCACATTAGCCATTGTTGATGGTACTTGTGCTTCAAAGACGAGTTTTGGTTATGGGCCCAAGGATAATTCTTCGCGGTGCCATACCAATTGACTCAAACATAGGTGGCTCCGGCCACCGCCCTCTCTTTAGAGAGGTTGTGTTGAGTGTTTTAGTCCTTGTTGTCTCTTGTCTTCCTTTCGTCGTGTCGAGCTTGTGTGTGTTGTCTTGTGGGTCAGCGTTTTGGTGTGTTCGTTCGCTTGAAGGTTGCTTTGCAAAGGCTTTTGTTTTCCCTTGTTCTTGAAACTTGCATCTTCTTGAGCACACGGTACTACCGCGGCCTGCCACGGTACTACCGCGTGAGCAGTGCACGGTACTTCCGCACCCAGCGCGGCAATAATTTTTTACTGCCGCCTAGGGGAGCAGTACTACCGCCCACGGTGCGGTACTTCCGCCCGGGCGGTACTACCATGATGACACAGGGTACTACCGCGCTGTCAAGGGCGCGTGGGGGTTAAGAGCGGGCAGGGGGAGTTCCAACTCCCCCATACCCATTCGTCTGTTTCTCTCCACGCCATCTCTCTCTCTCTCTCGCTCAAGAACGGCGCCGGAGACCCTCGCCGGACCTCCGTCTCTGGCCGCTCTCCTCGGATTCCGACCGGTGGGATCGTTCCCCACCACTTCCTCTTGCCATGGAACAAGGTTTCTCCCCAAATCCCTCTCTCTTTGGTTCATTTGTTTGCTTCTAGGTTTTTGGGGAGATGCATGTTGTTCTTGAGATTTTAGTTCAAATCTATGCAACAGTAGGATGTAGGAGAGTAGCAATGCGTAGAGATTGTGCTTGCTTTGTTGCCCCATGGTAGATTTGATCAACCGTAGTACTGCGTCGTTGTCTCAGTTGTGCTCAGATCCAATTGTGGATTTGGATCTGCCGCCGTGCGGTACTACCGCATCTCTGGTGCGGTACTACTACTCGTACGGTACTACCGCATGAGGCGCGGCACTAAAATTTTACTGCCGCTCCAAGACACGGTACTACCGTGCCAGCCTGGCACGGTACTACCGTGACTAGGAGCAGCACTAGAAGTTTAGTACCGCGCAGCCATGCGGTACTATCGTTTCTTTCAAATCTCTCTTGTGGCAATTCTCAAGTGCGAGTTCTACTTGTTTCACCTGTTTTGCTGTGGTCTTTGCATTGATCCTTCTCGCTTCTCGTGCGTGTTTTTGTGCTTTGTGTCGTAGGTGGTGGCTCCGGTGCACCTGCTCGCCGTTCCAATCCCAGTTGTGACACGGGTTCCAAGCGTCTACACAATTAAGATGAAGCTCCAGAGGGCTCCAATGCCCCCCAATGCAGGACCAAGACCACCGCCACCAAGAACAAGGAGCCCTCCATGGGCATGGATGAGATACCACTGGCTGAGTTTATCTCTCGAAGGAGGATCAACCCTTATGTGAATCCTCATGCCAACTTCAGAGGGAATGATCTGTTCTGGACTAAGCAACAAATCTCATTTATCTGGATGTGATCAAGGGCAAGCAGAACACATATGTGGACGTGCACTGGATTGATATGATTCACATGAGGGAGGAAAAGCACCGTGCCTACTTTGGTGAGGCCTTGGATCTTGTGGAGCAGTTTGCCATTGAGGATGTGATCTCTTTCCACCTGGACTTTGATCCCGAGCTTGTGGCCCAGTTCTTTGCTTCAGTTCACTTTCATACTGAGGAGGACCGGAGGATGACCTGGATGACCAATGGACGTTAGTTGACTGCTACATGGAAGGACTTCATGGATTTGCTCCACGTACCTGATGAGGGGCTCAACACGCCCGTTGGCGTTCGCCCTCATGCCAACTTCGAGTCAGCTAACAAGAACAAGCTCCAGTAGTACTATGCTGAGAAGCTCCTTCCAAGTAGCAAGAAGGCATGGGTGCTGAACCCTTTCCTTGACATTATGCACCGGATCTTCCGCAACTCTCTCTTCCCACGCATTGGGGACAAGGACAAGGTGCATGCTTGTCTTGTGGACATGATGCTCATTTGTGAGGAGGCGCGTCTCACTCAGACTCAGCCATTGGACGTCTCCCACATCATGTGGTGCGAGCTTCAGTTTGCGGTGTTCAACCGTAAGGTTCCCATCTATGGACCTTACTTGTTTCTTTTGATCTCGAAGACGTGGGAGAAGCTATTCCCTCAGGATGAGTTTTTGGCCCCTGACTGGATCCGTCATGACCCCATCAGACTCTGCATCAAGCCCCAGTGGGCTAACACTACTACTCGTGCTGAGGCAGCGGCTGCTAAGATGGATGTTGATGAGGAGGATGCAAATGAGGACAACTCTGTTGGGTATGCCCCTCCCTCCACTGAGCCCTCATGGGCTAAGAAGCTGAAGGCCAAGATGAAGGCCTTGTTCTACATGCAGGCAAAGGGGCAGTACCGGACTCACGTTGCCTCCAAGGAGAGTCGCCGCTGCGACAAGAAGATCATGAGGGTTTTTGGAGAGGAAGTTTCCGGCGGCTCCGAGGAGCACATCACTCCAGAGGCTGAGTGGATGGCAAAATAAGGCTACAACTGGACTGATTCTGAGGAGGAGCCCATCCCCGCTGCCGAGTCCGACGAAGAGCGTGCGAGTGACTACTCCGCTTGAGCCACCACTTGTGTTGTAGGCGTCCTCTCTGCCTTTTTGGCGCCTTGATGCCAAAGGGGGAGAGAGTGTAGGATTTGCGAGTCGTGTTTGTTTTGTTGTGTCGTTTGCTTTTGTTCCGTTGGACCTCGTTTGCTTTGGTTTGGTTTATGCTTGTGAGACTTATCTATCATATGGTGTAAGACATATGCACTCTATCGTACCTTATTGAGCTTATGCTATCTTGTGCTATTTATATTATGCTCATTTTTACTATCTTTCTTAGTGTTAATCTTGTTGGTGCAAGATATGCCTTGTCTATAAAATATAGGGGGAATGTTGATCCTAGTATGTGTGCCGTGCAGTCCAAATCACTTATCTAGAGAGCACACATCTAGGGGGAGCCCGTCGATATTTTATAGATGTGGGGTTTTCCCATGTTCATTTTATCTCCTTTTGTGCAAATCCCGTATTGTCATCAATCCACCAAAAAGGGGGAGATTGTAAGGGCATGTTTATCCCTTAGTTGTTTTGGTGATTGATGACAATGCTTTTGAGGACTAATCGTGTGCGTTGAGTATTTCAGACATCTCATCACTATGCACAAGACGATTTGGTGCCCCTCGAAGACTATTGAAGACAGTGTTTCTCTACGTTTCTTTTCGGTGGATTTGAGTCTTAGGAAAGCCATACTATTAAGAGGGGGTCTGCTTTGGAAAGGTTTGGGTGGAATCATCACGTACACATCTACTCCTTTTGCACCTCCTTTCCTCTGGCTCTTTGGAGCATCCTCCGTCTTTTCATGTCTATGCAAATTGTCATGTTTGCTGAGCTTGGGCATGCGGTAGTACTGCTCCTAGGAGCGGTAGTACCGCAGGCCCTTGCGGTAGTACCGGGCCCAGGCGCAGTAGTACCGCAAGCGCCCACGGTAGTACCGCTCCCTTGGAGCTGTAGTACCGTGGCCCCAGGCCAGGCGCTGCTGCGGCTGCAGTAGTAGGGGCGGATGTAATTTTTTACATCCGCGCCCTACGCGGTAGTACCGCGCCGGTGCACGGTAGTACCGTGCGTTCTGGCCTGGCTCAGCAACTTACGCGGCAGTAGGAGCTGATGTAATTTTTTACATCCGTACCCCGCGCGGTAGTACCACTCCTGGCTTACGGTACTACCATGCCGGATTTTTGCATTGACTCCAACTCATCGGAAGTTGCCACGGATGTATTTTTATATGTCCGTGCCTTCCCAAAATCTGGAACATCCCTGCCTTGCGGTAGTACCGCAAGGGGGAGCGGTAGTACCGCGCCAGCGGTTCTACCGCCCTCTGCTTCAGTGCATTTGGGCTGTCCTGGTTGTGCTGCTCGGGCGGTAGTACCGCGGGACCCTGCGGTAGTACCGCATGCACTTGCGGTAGTACCGCGGCCTTGGCGCGGTAGTACCGTGCTACGCAGGCTGAGTTGGTGGATAACGGTTGGATTTGTCCCTCCACTATATAAGGGGTGTCTTCTTCCCCGAGTTGACCACCTCTTCCATCCCTAAGCTCCATTGTTGCTCCAAGCTCCATTTTCGCCCGATCTCTCTCCCTAGCCAATCAAACTTGTTGATTTTCTAGGGATTGGTTGAGAAGACCCCGATCTACACTTCCACCAAGAGAAATTTGATTCCCCCCACTAATCCCTTGCGGATCTTGTTACTCTTGGGTGTTTGAGCACCCTAGACGGTTGAGGTCACCGCGGAGCCATATTCCATTGTGGTGAAGCTTCGTGGTGTCGTTGGGAGCCTCCAATTAAGTTGTGGAGATTGCCCCAACCTTGTTTGTAAAGGTCCGGTCGCCGCCTCCAAGGGCACCAATAGTGGAATCACGGCATCTCGCATTGTGTGAGAGCATGAGGAGAATACGGTGGCCCTAGTGGCTTCTTGGGGAGCATTGTGCCTCCACACCGCTCCAACGGAGACGTACTTCCCCTCAAAAGGAAGGAACTTCGGTAACACATCCTCGTCTTCACCGGCTCCACTCTTGGTTATCTCATGCCTTTACTTGTGCAAGCTTATTTGTGTTATATCTCTTGCTTGCTTGTGTGCTTGTTGTTGCATCATATAGGTTGCCCACCTAGTTGCATATCTAGACAACCTACTTTGATGCAAAGTTTAAATTGGTAAAGAAAAGATAAAAATAGTTAGTTGCCTATTCACCCCCTCTAGTCAACTATATCGATCCTTTCACCCACACAAGACTTCAACATCTCTAACAATCCCAATTGGTGATATAGTATCTCTATTACCAAGCTTAATAGTAACATCAATATCTTCTATCTCAGCAGGTGCAATATCATCCATAATTTCTTTGTATAGAGTAAAAGGAATTGCACTCACACTAGCACCCACATCACAAAAGCCATGATAATAATGATCTCCTATTTTAACGGAAACAACAGGCATGCCAACAACAGGTCTATGTTTATCTTTAATATGAGGTTTAGCAATTCTAGCAGCTTCATCAGAGAAATAAATAACATGCCCATCAATATTATCAACCAAGAGATCCTTAACCATAGCAATACTAGGTTCAACTTTTTGTTCAGGGGGTGTAGGCGTTCTAGTATAAATCTTACGAACCACAGTTGAAGCTTTAGCTTGATCCTTTATTCTAACAGGAAAAGGTGGTTTCTCAATATAAGCAGTAGGAACAATAGGATCAACATTATAAGAATGGTTTCTTACGAAGCACAGTTGAAGCTTTAGCTTGATCCTTTATTCTAACAGGAAAAGGTGGTTTCTCAATATAAGCAGTAGGAACAATAGGATCAACATTATAAGAATGGTTTCTTCTTCAACTTTAATAGGTTCTACTACTTTCACTTCAATGGGAGGATGATATTTAAACCACTTCTCCTTAGTGAGATCAACATGACTCGCAAATGATTCACAAAAAGAAGCTACTATCTCAGAGTCAAGTCCATATTTAGTGCTAAAATCATGAAAAGCATCGGTATCCATAAAAGACTTAACACAATCAAACTTAAGGTTTATACCTGACTCATTACCTTCGTCGAGTTCCCAATCTTCAGAGTCACGTTTAATTCTTTTCAATAAGTCCCATTTGAAATCAATATCCTTCATTATAAAAGAACCAGTACAAGAAGTATCGAGCATGCATCGAACATTATGAGAAAGCCGAGCATAAAAATTCTGAATAATAATTTCTTTTGAGAGCTCATGATTGGGGCATGAATATAGCATTGAATTAAGCCTCCCCTAAGCTTGAGTGATACTTTGTCCTTCACGAGGCCAAATATATATATATATATAATTCCGATCACGATGAACCAGGTGCATAGGATAAAACTTATGATGAAATTCCAATTTCAATCGGTTGTAGTTCCATGATCCAATATCATCACATAGCCTATACCATGTCAATGTGTTTCACTTCAAAGATAATGGGAAGACCTTCTTCTTGACAACATTCTCGGGCAAACCTGCAAGCTTAAAGAATCCACAAACTTCATCCACATAGATTAGGTGCATATCAGGATGTAATGTTCCGTCTCCTGCATAAGGATTAGCTAGCAGTTTCTGTATCATACCCGAAGGAATTTCATAATAAATATTTTCAGTAGGTGCAGTAGGTTGAGGATCAACTCTTTGCTCTACCGGTCGAGGTGAAGATACCCTGAATGGGCCCCTCAAAGGATTACTTACCATAGTAACAAGTGACAGTAAATTTCAGCACACTATATAAATGTTTCCATACCAAATTCCACTTACCAAAGGCACTTCACTCCCCGGCAACGGTGCCAGAAAAGAGTCTTGATGACCCACAAGTATAGGGGATCTATCGTAGTCCTTTCGATAAGTAAGAGTGTCGAACCCAATGAGGAGCAGAAGGAAATGACAAGCGGTTTTCAGCAAGGTTTTCACTGCAAGCACTGAAATATCGGTAACAGATAGTTTTATGATAAGATAATTCGTAACGGGTAACAAGTAACAAAAGTAAATAAGGTGCAACAAGGTGGCCCAATCCTTTTTGTAGCAAAGGACAAGCCTGGACGAACTCTTATATAAATCAAAGCGCTGCCGAGGACACATGGGAATTACTGTCAAGCTAGTTTTCGTCATGCTCATATGAATCGCGTTCGTACTTTGATAATTTGATATGTGGTTGGACCGGTGCTTGGGTGCTGCCCTTACTTGGACAAACCTCCCACTTATGATTAACCCATCTCACAAGCATCCGCAAGTACGAAAGAAGAATTAAGATTAATCTAACCATAGAATGAAACATATGGATCCAAATCAACCTCTTACGAAGCAACGCATAAACTAGAGTTTAAGCTTCTGTCACTCTAGTAACCCATCATCTACTTATTACTTCCCAATGCCTTCCCTAGGCCCAAACAATGGTGAAGTGTCATGTAGTCAATGTTCACATAACACCACAAGAGGAAAGACGACATATATCTCATAAAAATATCGAACGAATACCAAATTCACATGATTGCCTATAACAAGACTTCTCCCATATCCTCAGGAACAAACGTAGCTACTCACAAAGCATATTCATGTTCATAATCAGAGGAGTATTAATTATCATGAAGGATCTGAACATATGATCTTCCACCGAATAAACTAACTAGCATCAACTACAGGGAGTAATCAACATTACTAGCAACCCACAGGTACCAATCTGAGGTTTTGTGACAAAGATCGGATACAAGAGATGAACTAGGGTTTGAGAGGAGATGGTGCTGGTGAAGATGTTGATGGAGATTGACCCCCTCTTGATGAGAGGATCGTTGGTGATGACGATGGCTTTGATTTCCCCATCTCGGAGGGAAGTTTCCCCGGCAAAACAGCTCTGTCGGAGCCCTAGATTGGTTCTGCCCAAGTCCCGCCTCGAGATGGCGGCGCTTCGTCCCGAAAGCTTCCTTCTGATTTTTTCCAGGTCAAAACACACCATATAGCAGAAGATGGGCACCGGGGGCCTGCCAGGTGGCCCACAAGGCAGGGGGCGCACCTAGGGGGTAGGGCGCGCCCTCCACCCTTGTGGATGGCAGGTGACCCCCCTCTGGTGCTTTCTTCGCCCAATATTTTTTATGTATTCCAAAACAATTCTCTGTGAAGTTTCAAGACTTTTGGAGTTGTGCAGAATAGGTCTCTAATATTTGCTCCCTGTCCAGTCCAGAATTCCAGCTGCCGGCATTCTCCCTCTTCATGTAAACCTTACGAAATAAGAGAGAAAAGGCATAAGTATTGTGATATAATGTGTAATAACAACCCATAATGCAATAAATATCAACATAAAAGCATGATGCAAAATGACATATCATCCGTATGAATTGTTACAATAAAATAGTGATCGCCAAAGCTAAGAGTTCAAAGGACAACATGCAATCCACAAAGCACATAAGAAGAAGATTAAAATCTATCAGAAAATCAAGAAACTCCGAAGTAATAGCGCTGGATTATATCTAGACAGCTAAAAATCTGGCGGATCCCTTTACGAAAGGGCTATCATGGGTTGTGATATAAAATGCATCGAGGGAGATGGGCATGAGACATACATAAGTTGCCACGGGGGTAACCCAACCTATGTGATCGGAGATCTCGTGAATTAGGACCTCGGAAAACAATCCAACGATCAACTGAGGAGAGTATCATTACTAACCATTCCATTGGAGATTCGGGCATCCTCGTCCACGCCGGCATGAGGACCCAGAGGTGTTCGGGTATGCCATCAGGAGTAGACGGAGAGGGGTGTAGTAGACATCGTACCTGGACGGGGGTGGAATGGGCGTAGTCGCACGAAGGACAGGAGGGTCCGACGACATCCCCAGCACTGCGTCGTTGGGCGATGGGAAACAACATTGAACCAGAGCTTCTGTTGATGTCCCGGTCTAGCCACGACCGCCGCCACGCAATGCGGAGGGCGACCTCCTGCACATTCTTCAGCTCCTCATCGCACAACAGGCTCTCCCGGTTAGAGTTGTCGTTGAAGGATGAGATGATGCACGCATAATTCCTTTTGAGAATTTGTACTATTTCTCGCTGCGTAATTGATGTGTCTCCAACGTATCTATACTTCTTTTATTGTTCCATGCTATTATATTATTGATGCGGCTTGAAATTGCGTCGGTATTTCCCCAAAGAGGAAAGGATGATGCAGTACAACTACGGTAGGTATTTCTATCAGTTGTGAAACCAAGGTATCAATCCAGTAGGAGAACCAAGCAAAAACATGTAAACGGTATACCTGCACACAAAGAACAAATACTTGCAGCCCGACACGTAAGACGGGTTGTCAATCCCTCCTTGGTAAAAATATAGATAAATTTGTGTGAGTTCGATAAATAGATCTTGATAAAACGCGAAATAAAATAAGTGAAGAAAAACTACAGCAAGATAATTTTGGGTTTATGGAAATATAGATCTGAACTCAAATATGGCAAAACATAGATCGGAAAGCAAATATGAGAAAAGATAGACCCGGGGGCCGTAGATTTCACTAGTGGCTTCTCTCGAGAAAATAACACATGGTGGGTAAACAAATTACTGTTAGGCAATTGACAGAAGATCAAATAATTATGACGATATCCAAGGCAATGATCACGAATATAGGCATCACGTCCAAGATTAGTAGACCAAAATGATTCTGCATCTATACTATTATTCCACACATCGACCGCTATCCAGCATGCATCTAGTGTATTAAGTCCATGGAGAAACGGAGTGATGCAATAAGAACGATGACATGATGTAGACATGATCTATTCATGTAGGAATAGATCCCATCTTTTTATCCCTAATGGCAATGATACATACATGCCTCGCTGCCCCTTCTGTCACTGGGTGAGGACACCACAAGATCGAAACCATCACAAAGAACCTCTTCCCATTGCAAGAAAAATCAATCTAGTTGGCCTAACTAAACCAAAGATTCGGAGAAGAAATACAAGGCTATAAATAATCATGCATATAAGAGATCAAAGAAGACTCAATAATATTCACGGATACATTTTTTATCATAAACTCGAAATTCATCGGATCCCAACAAACACACCGCAAAAAGTCATTCCATCAAATATATCTCCAAGAGACCAATGTATTGAGAATCAAAAATAGAGAAGAAGCCATCTAGCTACTGCCTACGGACCCGTAGGTCTATGGTGAACTACTCACGCATCATCGGGGAGGCACAATGAGGATGATGAACCCCTCCGTGATCGTGTTCCCCTCCGCTAAGGTGCCGGAATAGAGCTCTAGATTGGATCGCGTGGTTCTGGAACTTGCGGCGGCTGGAATTGTGTTTCATCGACTCCCCTAGGTTTTCTGGAATATTTGGGTATTTATAGAGCTGAGGGGTGATGGAGGAGACCCCCGTGGGCCCCACAACCCATCAGGGCATGCCAGGGGCGTCTACCGCACCCTGATGTCTGGTGGGCCCCATGAGCCTCCCCCAGGTGCTTCCTTGGCTCCCAAGTTGTCTTCTGGTCCAAAAAAAATCTCCAAAAAGTTTCGCCGTGTTTGGACACCGTTTGGTAGAGATATTCTGCGAAGTAAAAAACAAGCAAAAAACAAGAACTGGCACTGGGCACTATGTCAATAGGTTAGTCCCAAAAAATGATATAAAGTTGCGATAAAATGATTGTAAAACATTCGAGATTGATAATATAACAACATGGAACAAGCAAAAATTATAGACACGTTGGAGACGTATCAATTATCAATCTTGGATACTGTATATGTATTTTTATACCATTTTTGGGAACTAACCTATTATCCCAGTGTTTAGTGCCAGTTGATGTTTTCTGCTTGTGTTTGGTTTCCCGGAAAATTAGTACCAAATGGAGTCCAAATGCTACAAAACTTTTTGACGATTGTTTCTGGACAAAAGAGACCCTAGAAGCTTAGGTAGGAGACTAGAGGACGAACAAGGAGACGGCAAGGCAACAGGGCGCGCCCAGGGGGCACCCTATTACCTTGTGGGCTCCTTGAGGCTCAGTCTGACCTAATTCCACTTCTATAAATTCTCAAATATTGGGAAACCAACAAAGGGCCATCTGAAACACTTTTCATGCCGCCGCAAGCTTCTATTCTTCCGTGATCCCACCTGGAGGCCTTTTTCAGTACTATACGAGAGGGGGAACTGATCACAGAGGGATTCTACATGATCCTTGCCGCCTTCCAATGATGCGTGAGTAGTTCACCACAGACCTAAGGGTCCATAGCTAGTAGCTAGATGGCTTCTTTTCTCTCTTAGATCCTCAATACAATGTCAGCCTTAATCTTCTTGGAGTTCTATCCGATGTAATCTTCTTTTGCAGTGTGTTTGTTGGGATCCGATGAATTATGGGTTTATGATCTGAATATTCAATGAAAGTAATTGAGTATTTTCTAAACTTCATTCTGCATTGATAACATACAAGTATAGGGGATCAGCTGTAGTCTTTCTCGATAAGTAAGAGTGTCAAACCCAGTGAGGAGCTAAAGGTAGAATTAATATTCCCTTGAAGTTCTATCGACCACCGATACAACTCTATGCACACTTATGTTCGATTTACCTAGAACAAGTATGAAACTATTTGCGGGGATAAAACAAGAACTACTTTGCAAGAATAAAACTAGGAATATTTTGTGAGATAATAAAAGTTAGCTTTTTAGTAGAGAGCTTTTTGTAACACAAAGAGAAAGATTGTCCATAGGCAATTGAATATAACACGTTAGGTACTTATCGTATGCAATGAGGGAGAGGCATACTCTAACACACTTTCCGTACTTGGATCATATGCACTTATGATTGGAATGCTAGCAAGCATCCGCAACTACTAAAGATCATTAAGGTAAAACCCGACCATAAAATTAAGTATAAAGTCTTCTTTACTCCCATACGCAATAACCCCCTTACTCGGGTTTAAGCTTTTGTTACTCTAGCAACCCACTATAAGAAAATTAGGAACGTATTGCAACACCCTACAGTGGTAATGCCATACGCTTGTGCGACACGGAGGGCACCATAGGACATCACCATATTAACATAAAACTCATATCAATCGCACCATACCACAATTAACCCATAGGACAAAAGAAATCTACTCAAACATCATAGGATTGCCACACATCGTTGGATAATAATATATAGCATTAAGCACCATGTTGAAGTAGATATTATTGCGGGAATAGAGAGGTTACACTGCTGCATAGAGGGGGAGAGAGTTGGTGATGACGGCGGGGAAGTTGTTGGTGTAGATCGCTTTCACGATGGTTCCCCCGACGGCGCTCTAGCGCCATCGGATGAGAGGGGGAGAGATCCCCCCTCCTTCTTCTTATTCCTTGGCCTCCCCCTAGATGGGAGAAGGGTTTCCCCTGTGTTCCATGGCCGCCATGGCTCCCGGAGGGTAGGACCCCCCTCCGAGTTTAGATCTCTCTCTATTTCGCGTCTCTGTTTCTCACCGAAAACCGTTTCTTAAATATCCGAAGATACGTAACTCCGATCGGGCTGAAATTTTAACATGATTTTTTTCTTAATATAAGCTCCTTGCGGCCAAAGAAGGACTCCAACAGACTTATGAGGTGGCCATAAGGCAACCCCTCGCAACCAGGGGTGTGGTGGCGCTGTGATGCCTTGTGAAGGTCGTGGGCCTCCGCTCGCATTGATTCTTCCTCCCAAAAATCACATATATTCCAAAATAAATCTCCATAAAATTGTATCGTGTTTGGGCTTCGTTTGATTTGGATTTTATACAAAACAAAAAACATGCAAAAAATAAGAACTAGCACCACACACCAGATCAATATGTTAGTCCCAAAAATAATATAAAATGTTGCCAAAAGTATATGAAAGTTGTAGAATATTGGCATGAAAAAAATAAAAAATTATAGATATGATGGAAACGTGTGAGCATCCCTAAGGTTAATTCCTACTCGTCCTTGAGTAGGTGATAAAAAAAGATAATTTTTAATGTGGAATCCTAACTAGCATAATCTTGATCAACTAATGTAATCATGGCATGAATATTAAGATAAGAGTGATTCAGGGCAATAGTCTATCATTTGATATAAAGACATCAATACTCAGGCATACTTAGCAAACAATCATGCCTTTCAAAATAAAGAATGCTAAAGAACACTATCCCTACAAAATCATATAGCTCAGTATGCTTAATCTTCCTAGCATAAAAATATTAATCATGAACTACCCCGATGACAAGCCAAGCAATTGGATCATACTTTTTAACGCGCTTCAGCATTTTCAACCTCACGCAATACATGAACGTGAGCCATGGATACAACACTATGGGTGGAATAGAATGTGGTGATAGAGATCAATAAGGGGAAGTCAAAAGGAAGAAAGTCTCGCATCGACACGGCTGACCAACGAGATATGGAGATGCCCGTTAATCGATATCAATGCATTGAGTAGGGATTGCCATGCAACAAATGCACTAAGAGCTAGTGTATGAAAGCTCAAAGGAAACTAAGTGGGTGTGCATCCAATTTTCTTGCTCATTAAGACCCCGGACATTTGAGGAAGCCCATCATCAGAATATACAAGCCAAGTTCAATAATAAAAAATTCCCACTAGTATATGAAAGTGTAAACTCAGGAGACTCTCCATATGAAGAACATGGTGCTACTCTGAAGCACACGCATGGTAAAAGGATAGCAACATTGCCCCTTCTCTCTTTTCTGTCATTTTTTTCTCTTTTTTTGATGGGCTCGTTTTGGCCTTTTTTTGAATTTTTCTTCTGGGATTGCCATGCAACAAATGCACTAAGAGTTATAAGTGTATGAAAGATCAATGGAAACTAAGTGGGTGTGTGTCATATTTGCTTGCTCATGAAGGCGTTGGGCATTTGAGGAAGCCCACCATTGGAATATACAAGCCAAGTTCTATACTGAAAAATTCCCACTAGTAATATATGAAAGTGACAAAATAGGAGACTCTCTATATGAAGAACATGGTGCTACTCTGAAGCACAAGCGTGGTAAAAGGATAGTAACATTGCCCCTTCTCTCTTTTTTGTCATTTTTTCCATTTTTTCCTCTCTTTTTTGATGGGCTCCTTTTGGTTTTTTTTGGATTTTTACATCTGTGCCCCTGGTTCCTTAGCCATACTCATTCATCCCCACGCTCTTAACTTTTACTCACTTTTCCCCACTCCCTTGCCCAAAACCCTCAGAACTGGTCACAAACGGTGGATGCCGTCGGGTCAGTGCTTTGACTGTTAACTCTGACGAGTGGGGCCGCGCTGACTGTGTCGCCTGTTGGACCTGATGAGTGGGGTCGCGTCGAACGGTGTCGCTGTTCACCCGTTGGGCCGTGGTTAGACTGTTGGGTCGTGCGCACGCCACAACGCCAGAAGGCTGTTGTGCATGCACGACATGTCTAGCTAGCTAGCCTACGACATGTCTAGCTAGCCTACGTAGCTAGCCTACCTGCATGTGCCGCTGCCCGCCGCCACGATGCGCTGACCGACCTCTTTTTCATGGGAGCCGCCACGGACGCAGGGACGGTTGCTGCCGCTGGTTCATCTCATCTCCCACGCGTGTCTCCTCGATGTAGATCATTGTTTCACCCTTTTCGGTCCACTCGCATCTATTCAACGTGGCAATTAAAACTTGTTGGCAATTAAAGTGCCATATCGATCGATCGACGCGGCTCGTTTGAACGTAAGCGCGGCTAGTGCCACTCCCCTTCCCTTCCCCTTTCCCTATCTAAACCACCACCCCTCCACCTATTCTCCACACATCCATTTGTGACGCCCCCTTCTCTTCTTCACCCAAACCCAGAGCACTCTCAAAGCAAGGTGAGGATGCAGTACAATGGCCCCACCTTCCAGCTCCCACCGATCGTGCCGGAGAGACGGTATCCGGCCGGAGTCGTCGTGGAGAGGACGCTCCGCGTGTGGGCGTTCTCACGCTGGAGGGGTGCAAGGGGGTTTTCCCAGTGGTTTCTCGGTGCGGGCTTCACCCACGTCCCGGCGGGCTCGCCGGTGATGTTCCGACTGGAGGAAGTGTGTCCAAACTCTAGGACTCCGCCGATAGGGCTCACCATCACCTTCACCGACAGATTTGATGCGTACTACCTCCTCGGCAAGGTGTTTTGGTGTGGATGTGAATTCATCGCATTCACAACCCACAACATCTTCACAAACTTCGACTGCATCTTCCCCACCCGCGACGATATGCACAACCTCCCCTACTACATCAGTGAGGACGACATGGAGAGGAGGAGCAGTGAAGAGGAGGTGCAGTGAAGATGGTGGTGAAGGCCCGTTCTCATGAGTGCTACCTCTTGAGCACTGCGTTGGTTTTCCCTTGAAGAGGAAAGGGTGATGCAGTAAAGTAGCGTAAGTATTTCCCTCAGTTTTTGAGAACCAAGGTATCAATCTAGTAGGAGACCACGCACGAGTCCCTCGCACCTACACAAACAAACAAGAACCTCGCAACCAACGCGATAAAGGGGTTGTCAATCCCTCAACAGTCACTTACGAGAGTGAGATCTGATAGATATGATAAGATAATATTTTTGGTATTTTTTATGATAAAGATGCAAAGTAAAATAAAGCAAAATAAACGGCAATGAAAATAGCTACGTGTTGGAAGATTTATATGATGGAGAATAGACCCGGGGGCCATAGGTTTCACTAGTGGCTTCTCTAAGAGCATAAGTATTACGGTGGGTGAACAAATTACTGTTGAGCAATTGATAGAATTGAGCATAGTTATGAGAATATCCAGGTATGATCATGTATATAGGCATCACGTCCGTGACAAGTAGACCGACTCTTGCCTGCATCTACTACTATTACTCCACACATCGACCGCTATCCAGCATGCATCTAGATTATTAAGTTCAAAAGAACAGAGTAATGCTTTAAGTAAGATGACATGATGTAGAGGATAAACTCATGCAATATGATATAAACCCCATCTTGTTATCCTCGATGGCAACAATACAATACGTGCCTTGCTGCCCCTACTGTCACTGGGAAAGGACACCGCAAGATTGAACCCAAAGCTAAGCACTTCTCCCATTGCAAGAAAGATCAATCTAGTAGGCCAAACCAAACTGATAATTCGAAGAGACTTGAAAAGATAACCAATCATACATAAAAGAATTCAGAGGAGATTCAAATATTGTTCATAGATAAACTTGATCATAAACCCACAATTCAGTGGTCTCAACAAACACACCGCAAGAGAAGATTACATCAAATAGATCTCCAAGAAGATCGAGGAGAACATGGTATTGAGATCCAAAAAGAGAGAAGAAGCCATCTAGCTAATAACTATGGACCCGAAGGTCTGAGGTAAACTACCCACACATCATCGAAGAGGCTATGGTGTTGATGTAGAAGCCCTCCGTGATCAATGCCCCCTCCGGCAGGACGCCGGAAAAGGCCCCAAGATGGGATCTCACGGGTACAGAAGGTTGCGGCGGTGGAATTAGGTTTTCGTGGATGCTTCTGTTGGTTTGGGGGTACGTAGGTATATATAGGAGGAAGAAGTATGTCGGTGGAGCAACGTGGGCCCCACGAGGGTGGAGGGCGCACCTGGGGGGGTAGGCGCGCCCCCTGCCTCGTGCTCTCCTGGTTGCTTTCTTGACGTAGGGTCCAAGTCCTCTGGATCACGTTCGTTCCGAAAATCACGTTCCCGAAGGTTTCATTCCGTTTGGACTCCGTTTGATATTCTTTTTCTGCGAAACTCTGAAATAGGCAAAAAAACAGCAATTTGGGCTGGGCCTCCGGTTAATAGGTTAGTCCCAAAAATGATATAAAAGTGTATAATAAAGCCCATTAATCATCCAAAACAGAATATAATATAGCATGAAGCAATCAAAAATTATAGATACGTTGGAGACGTATCAATGAGCTTGTCTTGCCCTAGGGTGTTGGGCTTTTTATCTTTTATATATTTATATCTTAATTATGTCATTGGTTGTACTGTGAACTTGTTATCTCTTTCGTGTTATCCCGTAAGAACTATGTTATGCTTGCTACCCTTATTTGATATGTCGTTGGTTATCTGTGTTGTGCTTGCTATTTCTATCTTATTTGACGTGAGATATCGCTAGATGGATATGGTGCCATACGCGAGCCCTTCTGCTAAATCAATCAATGAAAGGGTATCGCTCAATGAAAACCAGCAAGTTTTGGGGCTAGCCTTGTAAAAATGGTTGGAGGGTGGCCCATTCGTCTTGTTATATTCATGGTGTGTACTTGTGTAGGTCAAGTTTAAATGGCCCATTTCGAGTAGGGTCAAGTTTTCACACGCGCGGATAATGGACTAGTTGAAGTGTCAAAAAGGAAACTAAAGCTAGAAAAATGAGCCATGTTGATGTTGAAAAGAAGAAGAAAAGCTATTTTTTTTTGAATTGTTGGTGGCCCTATTCTGTATATTGTATGAACAAAAACAAGCTAATTTTTGAATAGTTTGTGGCCTATGCTATGATTTAGGGCACCCTATGATTTATGTAAGAAGTATGCTACGGTTGCTACTTTCTGTGTTATGGATGTATGCCTGCTACGTGAGATATCGGTAGATGGATATGGTGCCGTAGCCGAGCCCTAGACATGCTCTCTAGATGGATATGGTGGCTAATGGTGCCACCGGACTTTATTTTAGACGTGGTTTCAAATGCATATCATGATCTACATAATTAAGTTTGACATGCTCTTAATAACAAAAACAAAAACAAAAAATCATGTATACAATATTTTTATTGCAACAAAAACATGTTTATAATACCCGCATGTCAAAAAGTCAAAGTGTTATGCCGTAGGCTATATACAGAAGGAAAATTCCACGATATGTACAAATAAATTTGACATGGGCAAGTCTAACAATAAAAGGATTTACCATGGCAATAATCAAGGAAAAAAACAGAGCCAGTGCATGCACTATTTTCTAGGCCTCTTTTATCTTTGTGGGCCTTCGACACTCAATGCAATGAGACGGCCCAACCAGAGCTTAGTTTCAGTTTGGGCCCTAGAACTACATATTTTTTTCTGCGGTAGGTGTTGTCTGACGAAACTAAAGAAACTGAAAGTGTACAAAACTGATGAAACTGACATGATCCACAAATTAAGCAACACATAGCATAGAGCACATGATCCACAAATTAAGCAACACAGAGCATAGAGCACATGATCCACAAATTTAAGCAAACCGAGCACATGATCCAGAAATTTAACCAAATCCTAGAGCACATGACACCACACTAATAACATCTCTAACGAGTGATGACCAGCAAGTAAGCAAATCCTAGAGCAACTACAGAAAAATAAAAGGGATAAAATCCTAAAGCTATCAGATTCGCCTGCTTGTTCAATTGAATCATCTACTTCAAGTTCTTGTTCATCTTCTTTATTTCCCCCTTCAGATCTGCATCCCCAACTGTCAGAGCAGCACTTTCAGAGACCAAATTCGTTGGAGCTGACGGCAGATTGAGCTCCCGGGTTGGGGCCCCATTGAATTGAATCCGCTTAACGTAGTCATCCAGCCATTCAAAATGTGTGCATTTCTTCACGATCTGAAACAAAAACATGAACCCTAAATCCCATATCAAAAAAGAATTAAAAGCAAATAAAAAAGAAATCAGAGAAAAATCATGAGATCTAACCTGCCCCTCTGGCTTGCTCTCGCATTTCACGAACTTGCGCCCATACTTGCCATTCTTGACCTCCTTCGAAGTCAACCATATCAGTGGCGCGCTGCGTGGGCAGTCAGGACATCGCTCCATGGGAAGTGGACCACACTGGGTCCACGAGGGGTGGGAGGTTTGAAGTGGAGCTCGACATATCGCCCAAAGTCGCCGGAGAAGAAGAAGCAGAGGAGTGGCTCCTCTCGTCACCGGAGAAGAAGAAGCAGAGGAGGAGTGGCTCCTCTCGTCGCTGTAGAATAAGCACCAGAAGAAAGGGGAGGCACAACCAACAAGTCTCGCTAATTTCCTCTCACGGATCGCCCCACGATCCAATGATGCGGAGCCGTCCATGTGATCCAATGGTGCGGAGCCTGCACGAAGCCTGCCCTCGGAATTCCTTCTGTAAGACCACATCTAAGGGTTGTCGCTTGGCGCTAGGGTATGATCGGACGACTGACGTTCGTAGCTAGGGTTAGGCGAAACCCTGCGGGGTTTAGAGGGGTTTTGAGCTGGTTAACGGGGTTTCAAAGGCTTTGACTGAGCATAACTAATTTAAAAAAATCGAAAAAATATGAAACCTTCGCCATTCGTCGTTTTATAGGACACACTAATGAGGAAAAATACTAAACTTGGTATACATACATTTAGAGAAAAAAACCTAGCTAGCACAATCGAGGTAAAATGAGCACCATTAATTAAAAAAATCAAAAATATATATAACCTGCGCACAATGTTGTCTTGTGTGACATGTTACCAACCAAAAATCATAAACTTTGCCTATGGACATTTTCATGAAAAAACATTCACACATATGGGCTATCACGTACAACGTTTCATAGAGACCAAGGAGAGGAGGTAGGGTTTCCCTTCGGTTTTTGAAAATTAAAAAAAATCAAAAAAATCACCAAAGCTTGATTTCAAAGTGAATAAGAAGGATCTTAACTTTGTTTTCCATTTTCATATGGTAAACATGTTTTTAATGGTTTTTCTATTAAAGTATTTTTTTCAAAAAAATGAAAAAATAGAAAGATTAATTTAGTAAATAGTGATTCTTTGAATCTACACTATATAGATTGAATTGGTGTTATCAAAAAATATTTGGCTCATTTGGAGTAGGTCCAAAAAAACTCAATTACAAATGGGGCTGTTTACCCTAGCTTGGGAGCTCATTTGGAGCACATTTCTCATGACTACAAGTTTTACCATGCAAAAGAGATCGGATTGATCACCTAACGTTTATAATAGTTCAGCAAACTGTGCAACTCACACCACAGGGGAATGGACTTCAAGTGTTGGTTCAAATTCAAAGTTTGCCTAAAATTCAAATTTGCCCTCAGTAGTTCAAATTCAAAGTTTACAAATAGAATTATTACACCTTACAAGTTTTCACTGTAGTTCAAATTGACAACAGAATCCTTATTACAAATCCGTAAAGTTCAAAGTTTATGACTTGCATTAAAGTTCAAATTCAAATCTTTGCCTTGCTCCTTGTGTTCCGGGATGGGTTAACCGTCTTGCTTCTGGTTTCTCTGGCTGGGATATTTTGTGCTTTTGAAAGCTTTGTCTTGTTGCTTCTGATCTTCACTTCTGGTGGTGGCGGTTTTGTTGAGCTTTGACTGATCGAGCAAGTGATGACCAGTTGACGGTCATCTATGGGTTCACTAATCTTTAAAGGAACTTCAGACAAAATAACTTACACCTCTCTTATAGCTTCAAAACCTTCATAAGCCATGGTTCCAAATTCTGCATCAGATGATGGTTCAACCGAAGTTTCTTCCACTCTAGGTCTTTTCTGTCTTGTGCCTCTAATTATCCTAGAGTTGGGTCAAACAGAAATAAGCTTAGCCATCGATAAAAAATAGAACAAATGCAAAAAATGGGAAGATTGCACACTATCGGATTTCGGGTTCTGGCAAAACCCTTGAGGTTCGAACTCTGGGGTGCGCACGAAGATCTCTCCTCCCCCTAGCTCACGCCCTCACCGTGATCTCAAAGCTCAGCGAGTCGAACTCATAGAACAAGAGACACAAGGTTTATACTGCTTTGGGCCACCGATGTGGTGTAATACCCTACTCCATTGTGGTGTGGTGGATTGCCTCTCTGGCTGAGGATGAACAGTTACAAGGGAAGAACAGCATCCTGAGGAGAGGTGCTCTTGTGCTTGGTGAGCTTGTGTGGACGAGGATGATCTGAATGGCTCAATATCAGTCGCCTCTCACTGCGGTGGCTAGTCCTATTTATAGAGGCCCTGGTCCTCTCCCCAAATGTTAGGCGGGAAGGGATCCAACAACGGCCAAATTCAAAGGGGGACAACCAGTACAAGTTACCCTGACTAAAGGTGGTCTTCACCTGCCAAAGGCTCTGGTGGTGACGCTGTCTTGGGCTCCACGGTGACCTCCGTCCTGCCGTCCTGCTGGTCTTGGTCTCATTGCACTGATATAGAAACCTTTGCCTGATGCCTCGGGACTCCTCGCCTGCGTTTGACTCTTTAGCACCAAATAGGAAACGAGGACACTGTGCGTGCTGGTGCCCGCCCCGCGCCCGCCTGGCCACGGTCGTCATGGCTTGCGTCACAGAAACCTCGCGAGGTGCCCCTTGCCTTGATCTCTCCGCCCCTCGCGAGCCATCCTGGTGAGGCCTCCCCCGAGGAGGTCTTGCGTCGTCCGCCTCGTGAGGCTTGGCCCCTCGCGAGGGTCTTGAGTGTTTGCTGATGAAGATGGGACGTACAGGGCCGTTGGTGGAGCCGCGTTATGGGCCGTAGGCAGGCAAGTCTGGGGACCCCGTTCCCCGGACGCCGACAGTAGCCCCCGAGCCCAAGGTGCGCTCGGGCTTGGCTTCAAGGCGAAGCCAAAGGGCAAGTGCGGAGCGCCACGGGCCCCAACAGCCTGCGGCCCTAGTTGACGCGTGGCGATTGACGGGACGTGGGCGTCTCCGCTTCCCCATGCTGCCTCGGAAACTGCCCGACTTGATGAGTCCTGCTGCATGCAGAGAAAAATCATCATTACCTGTGATCATGGGGATCGCCGGTTGGCCTTCTCCCGCTATAAATGAGGAGGGGGCGGAGCCCCCGTCGCTCATCTCTTCCTGCTCCGCTCGCTTCTTCTCCCTTGCTTCCTTGCTGGCGGTGACACCCATGACGTCTGCGAAGAGGTTCTCGGCCGCAGAGAAGGGGAAGGCCCGCCAGGAGGGGCCCGGCTCACCGCCGCACAAGAGGGGGCGCAGCCGCCCCCGCAAGCACGCCGCGACCCCCGCCGTGGCCCCTCGCGGCCGCGGTGGCGCCTCTTCACGTGGTGGGAGTCGCCCAGGTCGTGGCAGCCCCATCGATGAAGGGAGGCGCGCCATGGTCGCGCGGCCTCCCCGGCGTGCTTCCACTCGGCGGAGGTGCTGCCGGAGTTCGTCGTGTGGTCGGAGAACCCGGCCGGCACCTGGCTTTAGCTCCCACGCTTCTTCGCCGGTGAGCAGCTGGCCATGGGTCCAGGCGGTCTCTAGCAGCAGGCTGACGGCTGCTGCAGCAAGGCATCATGGGTCGCGATGGAGGTCTTCGTCGCGGGCAATGCATCCTTGGTCCGTGGCTGGCAGACGTTTGCTCGTGCGCGCGGCCTGGGCAGATGGTGCACCCTCCACTTCAAGTACGACGGCAACGCGACCCTCTACATGAGGTATACGGAGAACACGGCCGCCACGTCGGGTGCTGCCCCGAGGACAACGACGGCGGCGAGGTGCTCGGCCTTGGCAACGGTCGTGACGAGGGTGAGGATGGACTTGCCCTCGGCGCTGGCCGCTGCTCGTCCAGCTACGGTGATTCTTCCTCCAGCGACAGCTCCAGCAGCGGCAGCTACGACTAGCCACCGCGCCCGCTTTGAGGGCGGCAGCGGGTCGTCTCGTCGCCGCACCCCAGTGAAACGCGAGGAGGGGTCTGGCTGAGCCTGGGACGGCGCCAAGGGTCTACCCTCACGGATCGCTGCGGGGGCGCGCATCGCTTTTGTTTCATCCTTTCCTTTCTTCCTGCATTAACTTTCCTCTCTTCCTGCATTAAAAAAAAGGAACGGGTATGGGGCCCAGCGAGGGCGTGCAACGAACCGAGATTTCCAAGTCGCTATATTCTGTTTGTCATTCCTGTGTCATGTTGCAGTATTCGTGTTTTATGTAAGCGTGTGGAGATAACTTAGCTTGACGTGTCTGAAGTAGTTTCCGCCTCATGAGGTGCGCATTCCTCAGTGCCTGGTGAGATCTCCTTGGCTTGGGAGGCGTCTAGGAACTGCAAAGATTTGTTAGGAAACTCTTATTCTTCCGAGCCCTGATCGCAGGCGCGGCTGGCCATGACCCAGCGCTTCGCATCACGGTACCCGAGGGGCACAGATTGAGAGGAGTTCGCCAGCTTGCGAGCTCGAACGAGGGTGCCTTGCGAAGAATAGGGAAAACGCTCACGAGCGCCCCTGTCCAGCCCCCTTGCGAGGCATGCGAGGGAGAGTACGGGTCAAAACAAGGAACCGAGGGAAAAACGGAGGCAAAAGGCGATGGAACCAAGCCGGCAAGAAACACCAGAAATCAAATTTCCATTAAAGAGGGGCAAGCCAACTTCGGAAAGCAAATGAAAAGTCACGTCCGGCACCTAGTCTAGTCTTCTCACCAGCGCGGAGCTAAGTGCTGCCACTAGGACGTGGGAGGGAGCCCCCGAGGCCCGAGGGCGGCATTCCTGAGACTCCGGGGCGTGTACAGCCCCACTCATTATTATGTGAGAGTGTCACGAGCGGAGACCTTCACAGGCGCCGGGCCTTGCTTCATGGGTAGAACTTCCGGAGGTGCTGGATGTTCCAGGCGTTCTGGATGGGGACCCCGTCCTGCGTCTCCAGGCGCACGGCGCCAGGCCTGGAGACGTGGGCAACCCTAAACGGGCCCTCCCACATGGGCGAGAGCTTGTCTAGCCCTTCCCTGGAGAGCACCCGCCTTAGGACGAGGTCGCCCACCTCGAGCGTCCTGGAGCGGATGTTGTGGCAGTGATACCGCCGCAGCGCCTGCTGGTATCTTGCTGCTCGAAGTGTGGCTTCGCAGTGGCGTTCCTCCCCCAGCACAAGGTCCATCCCCCGCATGGCGTCCTGCTGTGTCTCATCAAATGCCAGGACCCGCCCGGAGCGATGCTTGACCTCGTGTGGGAGAACCGCTTCAGCTCCGTAGACGAGGAAGAACGGGGTCTCGCCCGTTGGCTTGGTGGCGGTGGTGCGGATGGACCACAACACAGACTGGAGCTCATCGTGCCAACCCCTACCACAGGCCTCGAGCTTCTTCTTGAAGGTCCTGGTCTTGGGGCCTCTCAGGATCTCCGCGTTGGTGCGTTCGGCTTGACCGTTGCTCCTAGGGTGTTCCACCGAAGCATAGCAGATCTGTATTCCAAGGTTAGCACAGTATGTCTTGAAGAGATTGCTAGTGAACTGCGAGCCATTGTCGGTGATGATGCGATTAGGGACCCCAAACTGGCTCATGAGACCCTTGATGAACTTGACCGCAGATCTGGCCGGGATGGTGCGGACAGCTTCTACCTTCGCCCATTTGGTGAACTTGTCGATGGCAACATAGAGGTAGCGGTAGCCCCCAGGCGCTCGAGGGAACGGGCCCAAGATATCCAGCCCCCAGACTACGAATGGCCACGAGAGCGGGATGGTCTGGAGGCCCTGAGATGGCTGATGGATCTGCTTGGCATGAAATTGACAGGCCTCGCAGGACTTCACCAGCTCAGTCGCGTCGTTGAGCGTCGTAGGCCAGTAGAACCCGCTGCGGAACGCGTTGCCTACGAGGGTTCGTGACGACGAGTGGTGCCCACAGTCTCCGCCGTGTATGTCAGCTAGCAACTCTTTCCCCTGTTCCCTGGAGATACAACGTAAGGAAACGTCATTCGGACGCTTCCTGTATAACTCACCGTCCTGGATGTAGTACGCCGTGGCCTGTCGGGCCACGCGCTCCACGTCCTCTTCTTTCTCCGGCAGCTTCCCTTGCATCAGGTATTCCTTGAACTCCTTGGTCCAGCACCCTTCCTGAGGCTCGAGCGCCAGGAGTAGGCGTGCTCCTGAGGCAGGTGGTTGGGGGAGCTCCTCCTGAGGCGGCACCGGCCTCGGAAGCGGAGGTGCTGCCGACGGCTTGAAGAGCCGCTCCTCAAAGACGCCAGGCTCTTGGGGTTGTCGCTTGGATGCTCTCTTGGCGATGTCGTCGGCCTCCTTGTTGGTGCCACGGGGCACGTGCTGCAATTCTAGGCCCAAGAACTGCTTTTCCATTTTGCGTACCTCCGCGAGGTATGCCTCCATGTGCTCGTCCCTCGGCTCGTACACCTTGTTGGAGAAGTTGACGAGAAGCTGCGAGTCACCCCTGATGGTGAGGCGCTTCACCCCCAGGGCCACTGCAGCCTTAAGGCCAGCTATGAGGCCTTCGTACTCCGCGATGTTGTTGGAGACCTTCTCGCCCTGCTGGAAGCAGAGCTGCACGGCATAGTAGAGCTTGTCCTTAGTGGGCGAGATGAGCACTGCTCCAGCCCCCGCGCCCTGGCGCGCAAATGCGCCATCGAAATACATAACCCAGCCGTCTGGTGCTTCACTTCCCGGCGAGAGGGATCGATCCTCGCCTGCTTCAAGCCCCGGGGCGTCTGTCCATTCTGCCACGAAGTCGGTGAGCGCGGCTCCCTTGACGACGCTGGTTGTGCTGAACTCCAGCTGGAATGCCTGTAGCTCGATATTCCACTCGGCGACTCTTCCAGCAGCGTTGGGGCTCTTGAGTACCCTCTCTCCAGTGGGTAGGCCGAGATGACCTTGATTGGGTGACCTTGAAAGTAGTGTCGTAGCTTACGTGAGGCCACCAAGAGCGCGAGCAAGAGCTTCTGAGGCATGGGGTACCGTGCCCTTGCATCTCGCAGTACCGTGCTGACGAAATACACCGGGTGCTTGACGAGGGCGGGCGCATCCACGAGGCCTACGTCTGTCGGAGGTTGAGGCGCCTCCCGAGGCGATGGAACCCCCGCAGCCTGGTCGCTCATTGGGGCCTCTGCAGGCCCAAGGATGCCGTCTTGCAGAGCCTGGTCATCCGTTGGCGTTGCTGCAGCCCTTGTGGTGCCCTCCGGGTCTTGTATCACCCCGGTTGGGGGCGTGGCTCGGCGCGACGCATCCTTAGCCTCGCGCTCTTCCTGAACCACCACCAGAGCTGCGCTGGCGGAGTAAGGAGTGGCGGCAAGGTAAAGCACCAGGGGCTCGAGAGGGCGGGGCGCCACCATCACCGGAGGGCTGGTCAGGTATCTCTTGAGGTCTTGAAACACTTGGTCAGCCTCCGGGGTCCACTCAAATGGGCCCTTCTTCTTCATCAGCTTGAAGAATGGTAGGGCGCGCTCTCCCAGCTTGGAGATGAAGCGCCCCAGCGAAGTCACGTAGCCGGCAAGCTTCTGCATCTCCTTGAGGGTTTGTGGTGGGCTCATGTCTTCGATCGCCTTGACCTTCTCCGGGTTGGCCTCGATCCCCCTGTGGGACACAAGGAAGCCCAACGGCTTGCCGGAGGGGACACCAAATACGCACTTCTCTGGGTTGAGCTGCAAGTCCACCTGGCGTAGGCTCACGAAGGTCTCCTCCAGGTCCTGAATCAAAGTTCTCGCCTCCCGAGACTTTACCACAATGTCGTCGACGTAGGCTTCGGCATTCCTCCCGAGCTGCCGACCCAGGGCGATGTGCATCAGCCGTTGGAAGGTCGCGCCTGCGTTGCGCAGCCCGAACGGCATGCAAATGTAGCAGTACACCCCGCACGGGGTCAGGAAGGCCGTCTTCTCCACACCCTCTACCGCCATCTCGATCTGGTGATAGCCTTAAAACGCATCCAGGAAGCATAGCAGTTCGCACTCGGCAGTGGAGTCAATGATCTGGTCGATGCATGGAAGCGGAAATGGATCTTGGGGGCAGGCCTTGTTGAGGTTGGTGAAGTCGACACACATGCGCTCCTTCCCGCCTTTCTTTGGAACAACGACGGGGTTCGCCAGCCACTCGGGGTACCAAACCTCACGAATGACACCTGCCGCTTCCAGATTGCGGGTTTCCTGGATGATGAAGGACTGCTTCTCCGTGTACTGTCTCCGCGCCTTCTACTTCACAGGGCGCACATTGGGGCACACCCTCAAGTGATGCTCGATCACCCCTCTTGGGACCCCTACCAGCTATTTGGGCTTCCAGGCGAATACTTCCTTGTTTGCGCGCAAGAACTTCACCAATGCCTCCTCTTGATCCGGGTCTAGGTTGGCACCTATGGTGAAGGTGGCTCCAGAGGACCCATCTTCCTCGACCGGCACCCGCTTGGTTTCCGCCCGATCTTGAGTGAACAACTGCTTCTTCTTAGCTGGTGCGGCCTCCATAACTCCGGAGGTGACCTCGTCGGCCAGTCGCGCTACTGCGGCGGTTTTGAGGGCAAGCCTGAGCGCTACCAGAACTTCCTTGGTATCTCCAACTATGGTGAGGACGTCCTTGCTCCCGGGCATCTTCATGAGGTTGTAGGCCGGATGGGTTGCCGCCATAAACTAAGCCAAAGCGGGGTACCCGAGGATGGCGTTGTACGGGAGGCCAATACGGGCGATGTCGAAGTCGATCAGCTCAGTGCGATAGTTGTCGCGGGTGCAGAAGGTCACGGGAAGACGGATCTGCCCCAGGGGGTTGGCGGAGCCGCCGCCGACCCCGAAGAAGGGCTTGCTAGGGCGGAGCCGCTCGAGCGGTACATGAAGGAGGCTAAAAGCCTCCACAAAGAGCACGCTGAGGCGGCGCCGCCGTCAATGAGGGTCTTGGTGACAGCTACGCTGCAGATGGTGGGCGTGCAATGCATTGGGAGCACGCCCGAGCCGACGATGGTGACAGGGTGATCCCCCGAGTCGAAGGTCAGGTCGGCCTTGGGCGCCGCCCAACCCGGGGGAGCTCCCTGCCGCGCGGAAGCGGCACCGATCTGGCGAAAGAACGGCTTGGTGTAACGGACCGAGGGCGGTGCTTGCGAGCCGCTGAGGAGGGCCGCGATAGCGAGGGGCGCCGGTGCCGCGAAGCGCGCATCGAAGAGGCCGCGCAGCTCCTCCCAAGATGCCACCGTGGATCCGGGGAGGTTGAGCAGCCAGGCGCGCGGTGCACCAGTGAGGGCTATGGGAAGCCAGCTGGCCATGACCTTGTCGTCGCCCCCAGCCTTCAGGACGACCTCTTCATATGCCAGCATGAAGTCCGACGGGTCCGTCGCGCCGTCGTAATGCGGCGGCATCTCTGGCTTAAACTTGGGCGGCCACTGCACCAGCCGCAAGGCGGGGGCAAAGGCTCTGAGCCCCCTAGCCCCGCCATGGGCATCCGTCATTGCAGCCGGAAGAGCAACGCCGGCCATGGGGGCAAGGCGCGGTGGTGGCGGAGCACGGATCGATGGAAGGAAAGCTTCGGCGCACCCCTACCTGGCGCGCCAAATGTAGGATTTTGGGTTCTGGCAAAACCCTTGAGGTTCGAACTCTGGGGTGCGCTCGAAGATCTCTCCTCCTCCTAGCTCACACCCTCACCGTGATCTCAAAGCTCAGCGCGTTGAACTCACAGAACAAGAGACACAAGGTTTATACTGGTTCGGGCCACCGATGTGGTGTAATACCCTACTCCAGTATGGTGTGGTGGATTGCCTCTCGGGCTGAGGATGAACAGTTACAAGGGAAGAACAGCCTCCTGAGGAGAGGTGCTCTTGTGCTTGGTGAGCTTGTGTGGATGAGGATGATCTGAATGGCTCAAGATCAGTCGCCTCTCACTGTGGTGGCTAGTCCTATTTATAGAGGCCCTGGTCCTTTCCCCAAATGTCAGGCGAGAAGGGATCCAACAACGACCAAATTAGAAGGGGGACAACCAGTACAAGTTACCCTGACTAAAGGTGGTCTTCGCCTGCCAAAGGCTCTGGTGGTGACGCCGTCTTGGGCTCCACGGTGACCTCCGTCCTGCCGTCCTGCTGGTCTTGGTCTCGTTGCACTAATATGGAAACCTTTGCCTGATGCCTCGGGACTCCTTGCCTGCGCTTGCCTCTTTAGCACCAAACAGGAAAGGAGGACACTGTGCGTGCTGGCACCCGCCCGGCGCCCGCCTGGCCACGGTCGTCATGGCTTGCATCACAGAAACCTCGCGAGGTGCCCCTTGCCTTGATCTCTCCACCCCTCACGCGCCATCCTGGTGAGGCCACCCCCGAGGAGGTCTTGCGTCGTCCGCCTCATGAGGCTTGGCCCCTCGCGAGGGTCTTGAGTGTTTGCTGACGAATATGGGCCGTACAGGGCCGCTGGTGGAGCTGCGTCGTGGGCCACAGGCAGGCAAGCTTGGGGACCCCCGTTCCCAGGACGCCGACACACACATACCAAGCGACTACTTCAGTTGCTTCATTCTCCAAACTTGCTGCATTCTCCTCTGGTGCTGCATTCTCCTCTAAACTTGCTGCATTATCCTCTGCTGCTGCATTCTCCACTGCATTTGCTATTGCCCATTGTTCCTCTTCTCCAAATGATGCATCAACTGGATTGGTATAAAGCCTAGCAATATGCCCTAGGATACCACATCTTTTGCACTTACGCTGTTTTTTTACACGACCCTCTTCACCAGCTCTTATCCTATTTTTCCTTGGTCTCCTGGTGGTCTAGTCAGTACAAGAGAACAGAGTCTGAACCCTAGGTTTACTATGTTCCATTGGTCTTTTCCCAAGAGTGCAGGCACATTTTCAGCATAAGCAACCCTAAATTTGGCAACAGAGAAATATTCAGAGCAATACTGATCCACTTCACCATCTTCACCTCCAATAACAGTCATGAGATGTAGGGCATGTATGCACGGTTCTCCGGTGCCTTCCCTTTTAATTTGTACTTAATTGTATTCTTGTCAATCTCTACAACATTCCCTGGACTAGCCATCTCCACTTCAGCTTTGAAGGTGTAAAGCAACTGAGAACTCTCATTCCATGGACCATTAATCCTATCAAGAACCCTTTGCTTAGCATAGAAAATCCTCATGTACTGTATGTTAATCTTGTACTTCTCAAATAGCTTCCCATGGAGTGCTGTTGGACCAATTGTTGGTGTTTCCCTCACCCAATCCAAGATTGCATCTGCCACCCACCTAGTCTTTGCAAGCTTAGATTTGTCCTTTCCCCCTCCCCCTCCAGGTGGGCAAGTATGCCCATGTGGGTTGCTTTTTATCTGAAACAAAATGAGAAATGATGTCAAATACAATTAAGAAACAGTACACATGATCTGAATATAGAATGGATAAATAATCTGATAAAAAGATCCAGTTGTAATACCTGAATCAATTTGCTCTTTAGCATAGTGGATGCATGCAACCTCCACCTACACCTATCATAAAGGCAATGAAGAGTGAATCTTCCTGGCTCACTCCTATCAACCTCATAAGAGTTTTCAGTGAGAATGCAATATGTAGTCACTGCATTACAACAGTCCACCATCGATTCGAATACGGTTCCTGGAGTAAGGTCAGGATTCTCCCTGTTCCACTCAATTGTCGGCATGTCCTCACCATTATATTCTTGTAAAACTAAGGAGTCGATGTTCTCCTCCCTCTCTTCATTGTCAGTGTCATCAAATCTAGCACGGCTACTAGGCTCCTCTGGATATTCATCTTCGACTGCCTATTGACTGACTCTATCTACCAGTTCAGGGAATAGAATCTCATCCTCATCATCATGTCGAGGCACTTCCTCGTCAGGCTCTACATCTACTTCTACATCAGGTGCAGAGGGAGAGGAGAAGTGGCAGAATTAGCGGCAGCCGACATGTTGTGGCTTTTAGAACCACTAGGATTACTTGGTCTCGACGTACAAGGAGTGCGAGGTTGCTCGCTATTAGCAGAGACAGATGATGTCTGAACACCCTTCGGGATACGTTGTTTGCGTGCCTGAAGCACACCGATATGGATTTTACCGAAACGGCTGTCAACATTCAAACTAAATAGGAATCCCAGATGCTCATCACAAGTTAATGGGACAAATCTTTGCTCGGTACTGTCGAAATATCTCAGTTCAACAACATCGGCAGGGCTCCACAGATACTCACAACAGAGTGCCTCGCGGAAATCTATGAACAAAACGCTGGTTTCTACCACTTTAGGATAGAAAAATCCAGAAATCATACACGGTTTAGTTCCACGCAGCTCGTTAGTTTCCATTCTAACCGCCAGCCAAAAAGCAAGTGCAGGATCAACCCTATTCGATTGAAATAAGATAAAGGGCGCAGTTAGGCTGAAAATTTTCACATAAATTTCACTGATTCACGCCAACGATGGTCAAATACAGCATAATTTACGGATCCCCTAATCAATTTGAGAGGAAAACGATGCTTACCCCAGGTGGAATCCATGAATTATCAGCCTCTGATCCGACCCAATCATCTCCACAGTCGATGGGCCAGACGGGGTGCCCCCCGACATCGCTTCCAAATCCTAGATGGGGAGAGAGGGTAGATGCGGCGGAGGCGGCACGACTGTGGCGAAGGCGGCATGACAGCAGCAGAGGCGACACGACGGCGGCGGAGGGGGCGGCGCGGAAGCGACTAGATCTGATTCAGGTCACAGTGAGTGTCAGTTTCACGGCACCACTTGTTAGCACGTAACGGTCAAAATGTAGACTCCTCCCTACACGGCCCCACTCGTCAGAGTTAACGGTCAAGCCATTGACTCGATGGCAACGTCCGCTGTGACCAGTTCTCAGGGTTTCGGGCAAGGGAGTGGGGAAAAGTGAGCAAAAGTTAAGAGCGTGGGGATGAATGAGTAGAACTAAGGAACGAGGGGCACAAAAATAAAAAACCCTTTTTTATGATTTTTTTTCATCCCGACTTGTGGGGGAATCATGGTCTCCATTATCCTTTCCTCACTAGAACAATGCTCTAGTAATGATGATCATTACACTTTTATTTACTTACAACTCGATAAAAGCTATACAAGATGACTCTATATGAATGCCTCTGGTAGTGTACCAAGCTGTGTAATGATCTAGCGTAACATGTATAACAATGATGAGCGGTGGCTGAGCCACAAATACTATGTCAGCTATATGATCATGTAAAACAATATGACAATGAATATGTATGTCATAAATAATGGGTGGTGGAAGTTGCATGGCAATATATCTCGAAATGGCTGTGGACATGCCATAATAGGTAGGTATGGACGTATGGTGGCTGTTTTGAGGAAGATATAAGGAGGCTTATGTGTGATAGAGCGTATCATATCACAGGGTTTGGATGCACCGGCGAAGTTTGCACCAACTGTCGAGGTGAGAAAGGGCAATGCACGATACTTAAGAGGCTAGCAAATTGTGGAAAGGTAAGAGTGCGTATAATCCATGGACTCACATTAGTCATAAAGAACTCACATACTTATTGTAAAAGCTTATTAGCCCTTGAAGCAAAGTATTAATCACATGCCCCTAGGGGGATATATTGGGAGGAAAAGACCATCTCTCCCCGACCGCCACTCATAAGGTAGACACTGAATAATAAATCATGCTCCAACTTCAACGCATAACTAGATACTATACATGCATGCTTCGGGAATCACAAACTTTAACATCAATATTCTTACTAAACCATAGTCATCCTCTAGTACACCCACATATTACTATCTTAATATTGCAAAACTATTGCCAGGAATCAAACATATCATATTCAGTGATCTACAAGTTTTATGTAGGATTTTATGTCTAACCATGTGAATAATCAATTCCTATTGACTCTCTAAATAGATATAAGTGAAGCATCAAAGTTCAACTCTTTCTAAGAAAGACCACACTCTAATAAATATAAATGAAGCAAAAGAGTATTCTACAAATAACGGGTTTCCTATGTAGAGAAACGAGCATCCAAACTTCAAACGATATAAGTGAAGCACATGAAGCATTCTAATAAGCTAGACTCAAAAGATATAAGTGAAGTGCAAAGAGCATTCTATAAATCAACCAAGGACTATCTCATACCAGCATGGTGCTTTGCTAAAAGAAAAATAAAAAGCACACGACGCTCCAAGAATTTACGCATATCATGTGAACAACACAAAAACTGAGACATACAATAATTGTCGAAGAAAAAAAAAGATGGGATGCCTTTTGGGGCATCCCCAAGCTTAGACGCTTGAGTCTCCTTAAATATTTACTTGGGGTGCCTTTGGCATCCCCAAGCTTGAACTCTTGCCTCTCCTTATTCTTCTCATATCGATACCTCCTTGATCTTCGAACACTTCATCCACAAAAAACTTAACATAACTTTTTAATAGAAGGTTAGTACATATAACATCAAATCACATCATGTCTTGCTGTAACATTATTGTATAATTATGATCAAACATTATCCACTGTATGCTATCACAATTCTATGGCTCCGAAGCCAATGGGGCTCAAGATTTTAAACATAAGCAAATAAAAAACTTAACAACAATCTGTGAAAACAGGACAGTCTGTAAAGATGCACATGAAACATATACTTCTGTAACTCCAAAATTTCTAAAATATTAGGACATAATTTTTTAATATAGAAGTACTATGTAAAAATTTCAGAATTTTTCATGTTCCAGTAAATTATCAAAATTCAAGCACTACAACTTGTCCTGGGGATAATGTGCCAAGATTTATAAAAGTAATTATCAAAATTCCTATTGGCACATTATTTTTATAATACAATGGATTTGTACATGGGGATAATTACTTTTGTTGAAAAGTTTCTGTAATCAATGTTCGTAAAGTTTCCATGGGCATGAACAAAGGTCAAGGATATCCCCAGTTCAACGATGCTTGTCTTTCTCACAGTCACTTTTCTATTTGAAAAGTTTTAGGTTCCCCTCTATATTTTTTGTTTGTAAACCTTTTTAAAGCACACGACAAAAATAAATTATTCTCTAAAACTTCTGGGTTGTCTCCCAGGGAGCGCTTTCTTTAAAGCCATTAAGCTAGGCATAAAGTGCTCAAGTAATCGATCCATCGGAATCTCAAGGTATATCAAAGCATTTATTTAACAATGATTCGTAATTTAGTAGTGAGTGATACATCTCCAACGTATCTATAATTTATCAAGTATTCATGCTGTTTTATTATCATTCTTGGATGTTTAACAATCATTTTATAGCAACTTTATATCATTTTTTGGGACTAACCTATTGATCCAGTGCCCAGTGCCAGTTGCTGTTTTTGCTTCTTTTTTTACATCGCAGGAAATCAATATCAAACGGAGTCCAAACACCGCATTTTTTTTGGATTTTTTATGGACCAGAAGACCAACTGTGGGCCAGAGAAGCACCTGGGGGTGCCCCGAGGGGGCACTGTTGGGGAACGTAGTAATTTCAAAAAAATTCCTACGCACACACAGGATCATGGTGATGCATAACAACGAGAGGGGAGAGTGTGTCCACGTACCCTCGTAGACCGAAAGCGGAAGCGTTAGCAAGACGCGGTTGATATAGTCGTACGTCTTCACGATCCAACCGATCCAAGTACCGAACGTACGGCGCCTCCGAGTTCAGCACACGTTCAACTCGATGACGTCCCACGAACTCCGATCTAGCAGAGCTTCACGGGAGAGTTCCATCAGCACGACGGCGTGATGACGGTGATGATGTTGCTACCGACGCAGGGCTTCGCCTAAGCACCGCTACGATATGACCGAGGTGGAATATGGTGGAGGGGGCACCGCAGATGGCTGGAATAGATCAACGGATCAACTTGTGTGTTCTAGGGTGCCCCCTGCCCCCGTATATAAAGGAGCAAGGGGGAGGCAGCCGGCCAGGAGGAGGGCGCGCCAAGGGGGGAGTCCTACTCCCACCGGGAGTAGGACTCCTCCTTTTCCTTGTTGGAGTAGGAGAGGGAAGGAAGGGAGAGAGGAGGAGAAGGAAAAAGGGGGCCGCCCCCTCCTTGTCCAATTCGTACTAGAGGGGGAGGGGGCGCGCGGCTGTCCTAGCCGCCCCTCCTCTTCTCCAACTAAGGCCCATGAGGCCCAATTAACTCCCCGGGGCGTTCCGGTAACCCCCCGGTACTCCGGTTTTTCTCCGAAACCACTCGGAACACTTACGGTGTCCGAATATAGTCGTCCAATATATCGATCTTTACGTCTCGACCATTTCGAGACTCCTCGTCATGTTCGTGATCATATCCGGGACTCTGAACTACCTTCGGTACATCAAAACACAAAAACTCATAATACCGATCCTCACCAAACTTTAAGCGTGCGGACCCTACGGGTTCGAGAACTATGTAGACATGACCGAGACACGTCTCCAGTCAATAACCAATAGCGGAACTTGGATGCTCATATTGGCTCCTACATATTCTATGAAGATCTTTATCGGTCAAACCACATAACAACATACGTTGTTCCCTTTGTCATCGCTATGTTACTTGCCCGAGATTCGATCGCCGTTATCTCAATACCTAGTTCAATCTCGTTACCGGCAAGTCTCTTTACTCGTTCCGTAATGCATCATCCCGCAACTAACTCATTAGTCACATTGCTTGCAAGGCGTATAGTGATTTGCATTACCGAGAGGGCCCAGAGATACCTCTCCGACAATCGGAGTGACAAATCCCAATCTTGAAATACGCCAACTCAACACGTACCTTTGGAGACACCTGTAGAGTACCTTTATAATCACCCAGTTACGTTGTGATGTTTGGTAGCACACAAAGTGTTCCTCCGGTAAACGGGAGTTGCATAATCTCATAGTCATAGGAACATGTATAAGACATGAAGAAAGCAATAGCAACATACTAAACGATCAAGTGCTAAGCTAACGGAATGGGTCATGTCAATCACATCATTCTCCTAATGATGTGATCCCGTTTATCAAATGACAACTCATGTCTATGGCTAGGAAACTTAACCATCTTTGATTAACGAGCTAGTCAAGTAGAGGCATATTAGTGACACTCTGTTTGTCTATGTATCCACACATGTATTATGTTTCTGGTTAATACAATTCTAGCATGAATAATAAACATTTATCATGAAATAAGGAAACAAATAATAACTTTATTATTGCCTCTAGGGCATATTTCCTTCAGTCTCCCACTTGCACTAGAGTCAATAATCTAGTTCACATCGCCATGTGATTTAACATCAATAGTTCACATGTTTATGTGGTTAACACCCATAGTTCACATCGACATGTGACCAACACCCAAAGGGTTTACTAGAGTCAGTAATCTAGTTCACATCGCTATGTGATTAACACCCAAAGAGTACTAAGGTGTGATCATGTTTTGCTTGTGAGATAATTTTAGTCAACGGGTCTGTAACATTCAGATCCGCGAGTATTTTGCAAATTTCTATGTCTACAATGCTCTGCACGGAGCTACTTTAGCTAATTGCTCCCACTTTCAATATGTATCCAGATTGAGACTTAGAGTCATCTGGATCAGTGTCAAAACTTGCATCGACGTAACCCTTTACGACGAACCTTTTGTCACCTCCATAATCAAGAAATATATCCTTATTCCACTAAGGATAATTTTGACCGTTGTTAAGTGATCTACTCCTAGATCACCATTGTACTCCCTTGCCAAACTCAGTGTAGGGTATACAATTGATCTGGTACACAGCATGGCATACTTTATAGAGCCTATGGCTGAGGCATAGGAAATGACTTTCATTCTCTTTCTATCTTCTAGCATGGTCGGGCTTTGAGTCTTACTCAAATTCACACCTTGCAACACATGCAAGAACTCTTTCTTTGACTGTTCCATTTTGAACTAATTCAAAATCTTGTCAAGGTACATACTCATTGAAAATCTTATCAAGCGTCTTGATCTATCTCTATAGATCTTGATGCTCAATATGTAAGCAGCTTCACCGAGGTCTTCCATTGAAGAACTCCTTTCAAATACTCCTTTCGCTTTCCAAAAAATTCTACATCATTTCTGATCAACAATATGTCATTTACATATACTTATCAGAAAGGTTGTAGTGCTCCCACTCACTTTCTTGTAAATACAGGCTTCACCGCAAGTCTGTATAAAACTATATGCTTTAATCAACTCATCAAAGCGTATATTCCAACTCCGAGATGCTTGCACGAGTCCACAGATGGATCGCTGGAGCTTGCACATTTTGTTAGCACCTTTAGGATTGACAAAACCTTCTGGTTGCATCATATACAACTCTTCTTTAATAAATCCATTAAGGATTGCAGTTTTGTTATCCATTTGCCAGATTTCATAAAATGCGGCAATTGCTAACATGATTCGGACAGACTTTAAGCATCGATACGAGTGAGAAAATCTCATCGTACTCAACACCTTGAACTTTGTCAAAAACCTTTTTCGACAAGTCTAGCTTTGTAGATAGTAACACTACTATCAGCGTCCGTCTTCCTCTTGAAGATCCATTTATTTTCTATGGCTTGCCGATCATCGGGCAAGTCAACCAAAGTCCATACTTTGTTCTCAAACATGGATCCCATCTCAGATTTCATGGCCTCAAACCATTTCGCGGAATCTGGGCTCATCATCGCTTCCTCATAGTACGTAGGTTCGTCATGGTCAAGTAACATGACCTCCAGAACAGGATTACCGTACCACTCTGGTGCGGGACGTACTCCGGTTGACCTACGAGGTTCGGTAGTAACTTGATCTAAAGTTTCATGATCATCATCATTAACTTCCTCACTAATTGGTGTAGGCATCACTGGAACTGATTTCAGTGATGAGCTACTTTTCAATTCGAGAGAAGGGACAATTACCTCATCAAGTTCTACTTTCCTCCCACTCACTTCTTTCGAGAGAAACTCTTTCTCTAGAAAGGATCCAAATTTAGCAACAAATGTCTTGCCTTTCAGATTTGTGATAGAAGGTGTACCCAATATTTTATTTTTGGGGATCCTATGAAGACGCACTTCTCCGATTTGGGTTTGAGCTTATCAGGATGAAATTTTTTCACATAAGCATCGCAACCCCAAAATTTAAGAAATGACAACTTGGGTTTCTTGCCAAACCACAGTTCATAAGGTGTCGTCTCAACGGATTTAGATGGCGCCCTATTTAACGTGAATGCAGCTGTCTCTAATGCATAACCCCAAAACGATAGTGGTAAATCGGTAAGAGACATCATAGATTGCAATATATACAATAAAGTACGGTTATGACGTTCGGACACACCATTATGCTGTGGTGTTCCAGGTGGCATGAGTTTGTGAAACTATTCCACATTGTTTTAATTGAAGGCCAAACTCGTAACTCAAATATTTGCCTCTACGATTAGATCGTAGAAACTTTATTTTCTTGTTACGATGATTCTCTACTTCACTTTGAAAATCTTTGAACTTTTCAAGTGTTTCAGACTTGTGTTTCATCAAGTAGATATACCCATATCTGCTCAAATCATCTGTGAAGGTCAGAAAATAACGATACCGCCGCGAGCCTCAACACTCATCGGATTGCATACATTAGTATGTATTATTTCCAATAAGTCAGTTGCTCGCATCATTGTTCCGGAGAACGGAGTCTTAGTCATCTTGCCCATAAGGCATGGTTCGCAAGCATCAAGTGATTCATAATCAAGTGATTCCAAAATCCCATCAGCATGGAGTTTCTTCATGCGCTTTACACCAATATGACCTAAACGGCAGTGCCACAAATAAGTTGCACTATCTTTATTAACTTTGCATCTTTTGGCTTCAATATTATGAATATGTGTATCACTACGATCGAGATCCAATGAACCATTTTCATTGGGTGTATGACCATAGAAGGTTTTATTCATGTAAACAGAACAACAATTATTCTCTAACTTAAATGAATAACCGTATTGCAATAAACATGATCAAATCATATTCATGCTCAACGCAAACACCAAATAACATTTATTTAGGTTTAACACTAATCCCGAAAGTATAGGGAGTGTGCGATGATGATCATATCAATCTTGGAACTACTTCCAACACACATCGTCACTTCACCCTTAACTAGTCTCTGTTCATTCTGCAACTCCCGTTTCGAGTTACTACTCTTAGCAACTGAACCAGTATCAAATACCAAGGGGTTGCTATAAACACTAGTAAAGTACACATCAATAACTTGTATATCAAATATAGCACTGTTCACTTTGCCATCCTTCTTATCCGCCAAATACTTGGGGCAGTTCCGCTTCCAATGACCAGTCCCTTTGAAGTAGAAGCACTGAGTCTCAGGCTTAGGTCCAGACTTGGGCTTCTTCACTTGAGCAGCAACTTGCTTGCCGTTCTTCTTGAAGTTCCCTTTCTTTCCCTTTGCCCTTTTCTTGAAACTAGTGGTCTTGTTAATCATCAACACTTGATGCTTTTCTTGATTTCTACCTTCGTTGATTTCAGCATCACGAAGAGCTTGGGAATCATTTCCATTATCCCTTGCATATTATAGTTCATCACGAAGTTCTAGTAACTTGGTGATGGTGACTAGAGAACTCTGTCAATCACTATCTTATCCGGAATATTAACTCCCACTTGATTCAAGTGATTGTAGTACTCAGACATTCTGAGCACATGCTCACTAGCTGAGCAATTCTCCTCCATCTTGTAGCTATAGAACTTGTTGGAGACTTCATATCTCTCAACTTGGGTATTTGCTTGAAATATTAACTTCAACTCCTGGAACATCTCATATGATCCATGACGTTCAAAACGTCTTTGAAGTCCCGATTCTAAGCCGTTAAGCATGGTGTACTAAACTATCAAGTAGTCATCATATTGAGCTAGCCAAACGTTCATAACATCTGCATCTGCTCCTGCAATAGGTCTGTCACCTAGCGGTGCATCAAGGACATAATTCTTCTGTGCAGCAATGAGGATAATCCTCAGATCGCGGATCCAGTCCGCATCATTGCTACTAACATCTTTGAACATAGTTTTCTCTAGGAACATATCAAAAATAAAACAGGGGAGCTAAGCGTGAGCTATTGATCTACAACATAGATATGCTAATACTACCAGGACTAAGTTCATGATAAATTAAAGTTCAATTAATCATATTACTTAAGAACTCCCACTTAGATAGACATCCCTCTAATCATCTAAATGATCATGTGATCCAAATCAACTAAACCATGTCCGATCATCACGTGAGATGGAGTAGTTTTCAATGGTGAACATCACTATGTTGATCATATCTACTATACGATTCACGCTCGACCTTTCGGTCTCCAGTGTTTCGAGGCCATATCTGCATATGCTAGGCTCATCAAGTTTAACCCGAGTATTCTGTGTGTGCATAACTGGCTTGCACCCGTTGTAGATGAACGTAGAGCTTATCACACCCGATCATCACGTGGTGTCTCGGCACGACGAACTTTGGCAACGGTGCATACTCAGGGAGAACACTTTTATCTTGAAATTTAGTGAGAGATCATCTTATAATTCTACTGTCAATCAAAGCAAAATAACATGCATAAAGGATAAACATCACATGCAATCAATATAAGTGATATGATATGGCCATCATCATCTTGTGCTTGTGATCTCCATCTTCGAAGCACCGTCATGATCACCATCGTCACCGGCGCGACACATTGATCTCCATCATAGCATCGTTGTTGTCTTGCCAACTATTGCTTCTACGACTATCGCTACCGCTTAGTGATAAAGTAAAGCAATTACAGGGCGATTTCATTGCATACAATAAAGCGACAACCATATGGCTCCTGCCAGTTGCCGATAACTCGGTTACAAAACATGATCATCTCATACAATAAAATATAGCATCATGCCTTGACCATATCACATCAATACATGCCCTGCAAAAACAAGTTAGACGTCCTCTACTTTGTTGTTGCAAGTTTACGTGGCTGCTAAGGGCTGAGCAAGAACCTTTCTTACCTACGCATCAAAACCACAACGATAGTTCGTCAAGTTAGTGCTATTTTAACCTTCTCAAGGACCGGGCGTAGCCACACTCGGTTCAACTAAAGTTGGAGAAACTGACACCCGCCAGCCACCTATGTGGAAAGCACGTTGGTAGAACCAGTCTCGCGTAAGCGTACGCATAATGTCGGTCCGGGCCGCTTCATCCAACAATACCGCCGAACCAAAGTATGACATGTTGGTAATCAGTATGACTTGTATCGCCCACAACTCACTTGTGTTCTACTCGTGCATATAACACCTACGCATAAAACCAGGCTCGGATGCCACTATTGGGGAACGTAGTAATTTCAAAAAAATTCCTACGCACACACAGGATCATGGTGATGCATAGCAACAAGAGGGGAGAGTGTGTCCATGTACCCTCGTAGACCGAAAGCGGAAGCGTTAGCACAACGCGGTTGATGTAGTCGTACGTCTTCACGATCCGACCGATCCAAGTACCGAACGTACGGCACCTCCGAGTTCAGCACACGTTCAGCTCGATGACATCCCGCGAACTTCGATCCAGCAGAGCTTCACGGGAGAGTTCCGTCAGCACGACGGCGTGATGACGGTGATGATGTTGCTACCGATGCAGGGCTTCACCTAAGCATCGCTACGATATGACCGAGGTGGAATATGGTGGAGGGGGCACCACACACGGCTGGAATAGATAAACAGATCAACTTGTGTGTTCTAGGGTGCCCCCTGCCCCCGTATATAAAGGAACAAGGGGGGAGGCGGCCGGCCAGGAGGAGGGTGCGCCAAGGGGGGAGTCCTACTCCCAGTCCTCCTTTTCCTTGTTGGAGTAGGAGAGGGAAGGAAGGGAGAGAGGAGGAGAAGGAAAAAGGGGGGCGCCGCCCCCCTCTTTGTCCAATTCGGACAAGAGGGAGAGGGGGCGCGTGGCTTCCCTGGCCGCCCCTCGTCTTCTCCCACTAAGGCCCATCAGGCCCTATTAACTCCCAGGGGGGTTCCGGTAACCCCCCATTACTCCGGTTTTTCTCCAAAACCACTCGGAACACTTCCGGTGTCCGAATATAGTCGTCCAATATATCGATCTTTACATCTCGACCATTTCGAGACTCCTCGTCATGTTCGTGATCATATCCGGGACTCTGAACTACCTTCGGTACATCAAAACACAAAAACTCATAATACCGATCCTCACCAAACTTTAAGCGTGCGGACCCTACGGGTTCGAGAACTATGTAGACATGACCGAGACACGTCTCCGGTTAATAACCAATAGCGGAACTTGGATGCTCATATTGGCTCCTACATATTCTATGAAGATCTTTATCGGTCAAACCGCATAACAACATACGTTGTTCCCTTTGTCATCGCTATGTTACTTGCCCGAGATTCGATCGCCGGTATCTCAATACCTAGTTCAATCTCGTTACCGGCAAGTCTCTTTACTCGTTCCGTAATGCATCATCCCGCAACTAACTCATTAGTCACATTGCTTGCAAGGCTTATAGTGATGTGCATTACCGAGAGGGCCCAGAGATACCTCTTCGACAATCGGAGTGACAAATCCTAATCTTGAAATACGCCAACTCAACAAGTACCTTCGGAGACACCTGTAGAGTACCTTTATAATCACCCAGTTACGTTGTGACGTCTGGTAGCACACAAAGTGTTCCTCCGGTAAACGGGAGTTGCATAATCTCATAGTCATAGGAACATGTATAAGTCATGAAGAAAGCAATAGCAACATACTAAACGATCAAGTGCTAAGCCAACGGAATGGATCAAGTCAATCACATCATTCTCCTAATGACGTGATCCCGTTTATCAAATGACAACTCATGTCTATGGCTAGGAAACTTAACCATCTTTGATTAACGAGCTAGTCAAGTAGAGGCATACTAGTGACACTCTGTTTGTCTATGTATCCACACATGTATTATGTTTCCGGTTAATACAATTCTAGCATGAATAATAAACATTTATCATGAAATAAGGAAACAAATAATAACTTTATTATTGCCTCTAGGGCATATTTCCTTCAGTCTCCCACTTGCACCAGAGTCAATAATCTAGTTCACATCGCCATGTGATTTAACATCAATAGTTCACATCTCTATGTGGTTAACACCCATAGTTCACATCGACATGTGACCAACACCCAAAGGGTTTACTAGAGTCAGTAATCTAGTTCACATCGCTATGTGATTAACACCCAAAGAGTACTAAGGTGTGATCATGTTTTGCTTGTGAGATAATTTTAGTCGACGAGTCTGTAACATTCAGATCCGCGAGTATTTTGCAAATTTCTATGTCTACAATGCTCTGCACGGAGCTACTTTAGCTAATTGCTCCCACTTTCAATATGTATCCAGATTGAGACTTAGAGTCATCTGGATCAGTGTCAAAACTTGCATCGACGTAACCCTTTACGACGAACCTTTTGTCACCTCCATAATCAAGAAACATATCCTTATTCCACTAAGGATAATTTTGACCGCTGTTCAGTGATCTACTCCTAGATCACTATTGTACTCCCTTGCCAAACTCAATGTAGGGTATACAATTGATCTGGTACATAGCATGGCATACTTTATAGAGCCCATGGCTGAGGCATAGGAAATGACTTTCATTCTCTTTCTATCTTCTGCCGTGGTCGGGCTTTGAGTCTTACTCAACTTCACACCTTGGAACACAGGCAAGAACTCTTTCCGGCACCATGCCGGAGGGGGGAATCGTCACCGGTGGCCATCTTCATCATCCCGGCGGCCACCACGATGAGGAGGGAGTAGTCCACCCTCGGGGCTGAGGGTTTGTACCAGTAGCTATGTGTTTAATCTCTCTCTCTCTCTCTCTCTCTCTCTCTCGTGTTCTTGAGATGTCACAATCTTGATGTATCGCGGGCTTTGTTAATATAGTCAGATCATATGGTGTTTCCCCCTCTATATGTTGTTGTGATGAATTGAGTTTTTCCCTTTGAGATTTCGTTGTTATCGGATTGAATGCTTTTATGGATTTGAGAACACTTGATATATGTCTTGCAATTGAATACTCATGTTGACAATGGGGTATCGTATTGATTCACTTGATATATGTTTTGGCACTCAACTCGCGGATTCCCGAGATGACATTGGGGTAATCTATGCATAGGGGTTGATGCACGTTCTTGTCTTTGTTTCCCCGGTAGAAATCTTGGGGCACTCTTTGAAGTTCTTTGTGTTGGATTGAGTATTATGAATATGAATTTGCTTTTGTGTTATTTTAGTACGAACTCTAGGATAGATCGAACGGAAAGAATAGCTTTGTGTTATTTTAGTACGAACTCTTGAATATAGCGAATGGAAAGAATAGCTTTGAGGTGGTTTCGTAACCTACAAACAATTTATTCTTATGTTCTCCGCTAGATAGGAACTTTGGAGTGATTCTTCATCGCACTTTGAGGGGTGGTTATATCATCCAATTATATTAGCATTGTTGAGAGGTTGCACTATTGAAACTACAGACCCTAGGCCTCATTTTCAAGCATTGCAGTACCCTTTTTGTGCCCGTTTACTATTTGTTACCTTGCTGTTTTTATTTATTCAGATTATAAAAATATATTTCTACCATCAATATTACACTTTTATTACCATCTCTTCACCGAACTAGTGCACCTATACAATTTGCCATTGTATTCGGTGTGTTGGGGGACAAAAGAGACTTTTTATTATTTGGTTGTAGGGTTGTTTGAGAGAGGCCATCTTCATCCTACACCTCCCATGGATTGATAAACCTTAAGTCATCCACTTGAGGGAAAATTGCTACTGTCCTACAAAACTCTGCGCTTGGAGGCCCAACACGTGTCTACAAGAATAAAGTTGCGTAGTAGACATCAAGATTTTTCTGGCGCCGTTGCTGGCGTGGTGAGTGCATGAAGGCATATCTTTAGATCTTGCAATTGAATATTTTAGTTTCTTGTTTTATCACTAGTTTGGTCTGTAAAAGAAAACTACATCAAAAATGGAATTGAGGTTGCATCATATTATTGATCATCTTTATAATATCTTTCTTGAAAATGATGGTCGGAAAATTGTGCTCAATTGTTAGAAGAAGAAGTCAATAAAATGTTTGGCACAAAATATTTGAATGAGCATGATTGCAATGTTGTTAGTATGAATTCTTTGAATATCCATCATGCTAATGATATGCAAAGCCATAAGCTTGGGGATGCTATATTTGATGAATATGATATTTTTAGTCCCCCAAGTTTTGATGAGAAAATTTATTATGATGATTGCATGCCCCTATTTATGATGATTATAATGATGAAAGTGTATTTGGAGAGGTCATAACTTTATTTAGTGATGAATCCACCATTTTGGATGAGGCTTCAATTGACTATGATCACAAAGTTGCTATCTATGATGATTATGGTGATGACATGTTTGCTATAAATAATAATGATAAACATGAAACTTGTAATCATGATTTTAATTTTCACTCTCATGATAGTTATTTTGTTGAGTTTGCTCCCACTATTATTCATGGGAATAAATTTGCTTATGTGGAGAGTAATAAAATTTCTATGCTTATGCTTCATGAAAAGAATGCTTTATGTGATGGTTATATTGTTGAATTTCTTCATGATGTACTGAAAATTATTATGAGGGAGGAACTTATGCTTGTAGGAATTGCAATAATATCGAGTTCCCTCTCTATGTGTTGAAAGTTTTGAAGTTATGCTTGTTTTGCCTTCCTATGCTAGTTGATTCTTGTTCCCATAAGTTGTTTGCTCACAAAATCCCTATGCATAGGAAGTGGGTCAGACTTAAATGTGTTATTCATGTGCTTCATGATGCTCTCTTTGTGTTTCAATCTTTATCTTTTATGCGAGCGTCATTGAAATCATTATGCCTAGCTAAAAAGGCATAAAAGAAAAGGGCTTGTTGGGAGACAACCCAACACTTTTACCTACTGTTTTTGTGTGTTAAAATGATTATTCTACTGTATTGATCATGTTTTATTGCTTTTGTTTCAATAAAGTGCCAAGTAAAGCCTTTGGGATCATGTTGGGTGATAGTTGATTTGATCTTGCTGAAAAACAGAAACTTTTGAGCTCACGAAAATAATTCTCATTTTTAACAGAAGAGTGATTTTGAGTTGATTATTTTTGCAGAAGTTCAATATACAAATTTATCACGTGGTCCTTAATTTTTTCAGAATTTTTGGAGTAGCATAAGTATGGTTTGAGTACAGATTACTACAGACTGTTCTGTTTTTGACAGATTCTGTTTTCAATGCATAGTTTGCTTGTTTTCTAGTTTATATGGCTTATATTGCTCAATATAAAGTGTAGAAATTATATGCTACAGTAGGCATTGTGTGGAAACAATTATGAATCTTGTATTTGACAGTACCAAAGTGAAATGGTTTGCTCTTTATCAAACTAACCTATCTCACGAAGTTCCGTTAAGTTTTGTGTGATTGAAGTTTTCAAGTTTTGGGTGAGATGTCGCTATGAGGAGAATAAGGAGTGACAAGACCCTAATATTTGGGATGCCCAAGGCACCCCAAGGTAATATTCAAGGAAGATCCAAGCAACTAAGCTAATGGATGCCCCGGAAGGCATCCCCTCCTTCGTCTCCAACATTATCGATGACCTCACTTGGAGCTATGTTTTCATTAGTCACATGATATGTGTTTTACTTGGAGCGTCAATTTATTTTGTTAGGATTTGCTTTCTGTTATTTAGAATAATATTCTGCATCTTTTATTTCAATAAAAGTGGCATTTACAGCCTTTACTATGCTTATTTTACAAGTCTACATGTTGCTGTTTGAAAACAGAAAGTTTACCGCTGTTGCAAAAATTCCCTAGAAAAGTCAGAATGTGATAAAATGTTGAAACTTTTTGAAAAATGATCTCTGATAAATTTTATACAGTGTGGGAAACTTTCATAATTTTTGGGGTCGAATAAGTATTGATACTCTTGCATTCTTTACAGACTGTACTGTTTTGGCAGATTGCTGTTATGTTTGCATATGTTTGCTTGTTTAATGATTCTATTTGAGGATAGGAGTATTAAATATGCAGAGGCATTTAGTATGCAATGTTGAATAATAATTTTAGTGATTTGGTACAGTAGAGAATGATAAGGTTTTTGCGTTGGTTTATACTAACTTATCTCACGAGTTCTTGTTGAGTTTTGTGTGGATGAAGCTTTTGAGATTTAGGAAAACTGTGATATTAGAAGAATTAAGGAGACACAAAAGCTCAAGCTTGGGGATGCCCAAGGCACCCCAAGATAATATTTCAAGAAGTCTCAAGAATCTAACCTTGGGGATGTCCCGATAGGCATCCCACCTCTCTTCTTCAACAATTATCGGTTAGTATCGGTTGAGCCTAAGTTTTTGCTTCTCCACATGAGTTGTGCTATTCTTAGAATGTCATTTTATTTTGTTTTTGCTTCCTGTTTTAATAAAATACTTAGATCTGAAAGTTTTTAAATAAATCAGAGTCCTCAAATAGTTGCCAGGGAGGCTAAGTAAGCGGCATTCACATCCCATCAACAAAGCTCTTTTCCATGGAATTGCTCTAGTGCTTCACTTATATGTTTTTGAGCACGGTGTGCTTTAGTATTTTTGAAGAAATTCTCTCTTGCTTCACTTAAATTAATTTCAGAGAAATAAATATTATGCTCATGATCTTCACTTATATCTTTTTGGATTAGCTTGTCATTTACTCTTGTGCTTCACTTATATCCTATGTGTAAATTGTTGAATGAGTTGAAAATCATGAAGTTGAAATTATACCATGCCTAGTGGTAGCTTCACATTGGGTTTAGAAAGTGAAATCTTTTGAGGCTTGACAATTACAGTATTGGTCATACAAGCAATTCACGAATAATTAGTATAAGGAAGAGAACTTTCACATGCAAATACACTATCATGGAACCTTTGTGATTGTGAGCCCCCATCAAAATATTATATGCCAAAATTGTTGACGTTGGACAAGGAAGACAACGTAATGATTTATGTTTGTTCATATTCACACAGAAGTTATATTGTCGTAGATCCTTCAACATGTGGTGCTTGCCCCCCATCTTTGCTAGCCAAGAATTCCACACCAAGTAGAGATACTACTTGTGCATCCAAAAACCCTTAAACCCAAATCTTATTTTCAAGAGTTCACCATACCTACCTAGGGATTGAATAAGATCCTTCAAGTAAGTTGTCATCGGTGCAATAAGACAATAAAAATTGCTTCTAAAAGTGTTAGATCATTTAGTGTAAGTGAAAATTAAGCGTTGTATGAACTTGTGATGGCAAAGAATAAAAGCGACTGACTGCATAATAAAGGTTGCTATTATAAGGGGCAATATAACGTGACGTTCTTTTGCACTAGGTTGAGCATACAAACAAATAAGCGCATGGCAACCTCTGCTTCCCTCTACGAAGGGCCGATCTTTTACTTTTATGTTTACCCCTACGTTCCCGATTGTTCGGCTAGGTGGTAAAGGGAGCACCTCTGCGATTGTTACTGCCGGGTCATCCAGATGTGTACCTCAGACTGGGTGAAGCCGAAAGCTAGCGTTCTTAAGGGAATATTCGGTCGGTGGATGAAAAATCTCTTTTGCACTCACTCTATTGTGAACCCCCAGAAGCTAAATACTGAGTGTTGGAGCACAACAAAGATGTAGCGTGCATAGTCCATTAGATCCATCTACGTCTTGAAAATAGGAAAAAGAAGGAGGAAGGCACAAGTTTCCTCTAATAGAAAATGGGAACTGATGTTGGGATTCTATATATAACAATACGGGTTTGTGCGAACCAACTAAAAAGGAAAGGAGGAAGGCACAAGTTACCTCTAGATAGAAAACAACGAACTGAAGGAAAATGATGCACATCTTTCCGTAAAATTAGAGTATTTGTTTATCCACATTGTCGCCCGTAACAACGCGCAGGCATTCTACTAATCTTACTTAACGTGCCAACATCCCAAGTACTAGCATGATCCCACGTGCCTGCCTCTTGGCTTCTACTCTGGGCAGCAGCAACACACAAACATCACACGTCCTGGACAAAGCTCCTAAGAGAAGCTGTTGTCCTCTTGCTCCCCTCCACATACGGTCGAAGCCTTGCGCTTGTAACATCCCAAATTTTCAATTTGGAATGTTATACATTAGATCATCATTGCATATCATATTTTATTGCATTTTGTTTGATCCTAGAAATTCTACGCAACTCAAGGACCCACGGAGAGAGTTGGGGATTTCATTATTTTCATATTCGAGCTTTTCTCGAATTTTGAAAAGAGGATCATTCGATTTTAATTATTTTTCTCTGAAATATTTCTTTTATTAAAAATAAAAGAGAGATGATAAAATGACTTCCTCAAAATAAAGAAATATCAGAGATTTAATATTGAAATCAAATAAGATTTTTATTCAGATTTTGTCGCTATTTTATTTGAATTAGGAAAAAATATGCGTTTTTCAAAATTGCATTTTAGGCCCAAATAAATGTTCACCTTGTCCGGCCAATTATTAGAGGACGGGAAAAATTTATTTCACGATTTTTTGAGTCCGTTTAATATTTCTTTTCTTTCTTTTTCTGCACGTCGGAATTATTTAAAAAAAGTCAAACCGACTTCGGGCCGTACCCGGCCAGGTGACCTCGGGCCAGCCCCTTTATAAGCCGCCGCCCGCACCCCGCAGCCCAACCAGCCCCATCGCCGCCCAAACCCTAACCCTGCCGCCGCCGCCGCGCCGCCGCCGCCCGCGCCGCACGCCGCCACCGTCGCCCGCGCTGCCGCCCCGCGCCGCCTGACCACCGCCGCTGGAGCCGCCACGCCGCTGCCCGCCGGAGTTCGAGGTAGCCGCCGCCTTGTTTAAAAAACCGATCGGTTTTATTTCGTAAACCCTAGTTTCGTTTTTGTTTAGATCGGTTCGGTTTATTTTTATTGGTTTAGTTATTTAGCGGACGTTCGTCCGTAAGTTCGTTTTAATGAACGGTTTTCGTCCGTTAGCCGCAGATAATGAATCGTTCGTTCGTTAGTCCGTTCGTCAGTTTTTCTTTTTCTCGGATTTTCCGCGATTATTTTCGATCGCGATTTTTGATCCGATTTTCGTTCTAGTATAACTTTTCGCTCGCTTATCGGAATCAGGCGATTCAAGCGCCTAGAGTTTCGTCTCGAAACCTTCTTTCTGTTTATCCAACTTAAACAAGTTTTTGCTACTGTAAAATTTGACTTTAGTCTAGTTTAGTTAACGAAGCTTGTTTCTTTCGCCGTTTGAGTTTTGTTGCTTCGTTTGATTTGATTCTTTTTGCAAACCGGAGTTCTTAAGTTGAACTTTCTGGTTAGATCTCTTATTTGAGTTTTACCCGTGCCCTTGCTTGATTGCTTATTGTATGCTTGTTTGTTTGCGATAGAGTACCCGGAGTGCGAAGCGTGCTACTACGAGTCTCTAGGTTTCGCGGATCATCAGCAAGGCAAGTAACACTTTGATCATACCTCTTTACTACCCAGTTTTATTGCATTAGATCAATCCTCAAACAATTGCATGGTTACGATCTAAATTAAATTCTGTTGGGAATCGTAGCATAATTTTAAAATTTTCCTACGCTCACCAAGATGCATCTATGGAGTATACTAGCAACGAGGGGAAAGGAGTGCATCTACATACCCTTGTAGATCGCGAGCGGAAGCGTTCCAATGAACGTGGATGACGGAGTCGTACTCGCCGTGATCCAAATCACCGATGACCGAGTGCCGAACGGACGGCACCTTCGCGTTCAACACACGTACGGTGCAGCGACGTCTCCTCCTTCTTGATCCAGCAAGGGGGAAGGAGAGGTTGATGGAGATCCAGCAGCACGACGGCGTGGTGGTGGATGTAGCGGGTCTCGGCAGGGCTTCGCCGAGCTTCTGCGAGACGGAGAGGTGTAGCAGGGGAGTAGGGAGGCGCCCAAGGCTGTGTGTTGCTGCCCTCCCTCCCCCCTTTATATAGGCCCCCTGGGGGGGCGCCGGCCCTAGAGATGGGATCTCAAGGGGGGGGGGCGGCGGCGGCCAAAGGGGGGAAAGGGGTTGCCTTGCCCCCCAAGGCAAGGGGGAAGTCCCCCCACCCTAGGGTTTGCAACCCTAGGCGCATGGGGGGAGGCCCATGGGGGGAGGCCCATGGGGGGGCGCCCAGCCCCCTAGGGGCTGGTTCCCTTCCACTTTCAGCCCATGGGGCCCTCCGGGACAGGTGGCCCCACCTGGTGGACCCCCGGGACCCTTCCCGTGGTCCCGGTACAATACCGGTAACCCCCGAAACTTTCCCGGTGGCCGAAACTTGACTTCCTATATATAATTCTTCACCTCCGGACCATTGCGGAACCTCTCGTGACGTCCGAGGTCTCATCCGGGACTCCAAACAACTTTCGGGTTTCCGCATACATATATCTCTACAACCCTAGCCTCACCGAACCTTAAGTGTGTAGACCCTACGGGTTCGGGAGACATGCAGACATGACCGAGACGCCTCTCCGGTCAATAACCAACAGCGGGATCTGGATACCCATGTTGGCTCCCACATGTTCCACGATGATCTCATCGGATGAACCACGGTGTCGAGGATTCAATCAATCCCGTATGCAATTCCCTTTGTCAATCGGTATGTTACTTGCCCGAGATTCGATCGTCGGTATCCCAATACCTTGTTCAATCTCGTTACCGGCAAATATCTTTACTCGTACCGCAATGCATGATCCCGTGACTAACGCCTTAGTCACATTGAGCTCATTATGATGACGCATTATCGAGTGGGCCCAGAGATACCTCTCCGTCACACGGAGTGACAAATCCCAGTCTCGATCCGTGCCAACCCAACAGACACTTTTGGAGATACCCGTAGTGCACCTTTATAGTCACCCAGTTACGTTGTGACATTTGGCACACCCAAAGCACTGCTACGGTATCCGGGAGTTGCACGATCTCATGGTCTAAGGAAAAGATACTTAACATTGGAAAAGCTTCTAGCAAACGAAACTACACGATCTTTAATGCTATGCTTAGGATTGGGTCTTGTCCATCACATCATTCTCCTAATGATGTGATCCCGTTATCAATGACATCCAATGTCCATAGTCAGGAAACCATGACTATCGGTTGATCAACGAGCTAGTCAACTAGAGGCTTACTAGGGACACGTTGTGGTCTATGTATTCACACATGTATTATGATTTCCGGACAATACAATTATAGCATGAACAATAGACAATTACCATGAACAAAGAAATATAATAATAACCATTTATTATTGCCTCTAGGGCATATTTCCAACAGTCTCCCACTTGCACTAGAGTCAATAATCTAGTTACATTGTGATGAATCGAACACCCATTGCGTCCTGGTGTTGATCATGTTTTTCTCTAGGGAGAGGTTTAGTCAACGGATCTGCTACATTCAGGTCCGTATGTACTTTACAAATATCTATGTCTCCATTTTGAACACTTTCACGAATGGAGTTGAAGCGACGCTTGATATGCCTGGTCTTCCTGTGAAACCTGGGCTCCTTGGCAAGGGCAATAGCTCCAGTGTTGTCACAGAAGAGAGTCATCGGGCCCGACGCATTGGGAATCACCCCTAGGTCGGTAATGAACTCCTTCATCCAGACTGCTTCCTGTGCTGCCTCCGAGGCTGCCATGTACTCCGCTTCACATGTAGATCCCGCCACGACGCTTTGCTTGCAACTGCACCAGCTTACTGCTCCTCCATTCAAAATATACACGTATCCGGTTTGTGACTTTGAGTCATCCAGATCTGTGTCGAAGCTAGCGTCGACGTCACCCTTTACGACGAGCTCTTCGTCACCTCCATAAACGAGAAACATATCCTTAGTCCTCTTCAGGTACTTTAGGATATTCTTGACCGCTGTCCAATGTTCCATGCCGGGATTACTTTGGTACCTTCCTACCAAACTTACGGCAAGGTTTACATCAGGTCTGGTACACAGCATGGCATACATAATAGACCCTATGGCCGAGGCATAGGGGATGACACTCATCTTTTCTATATCTTCTGCCGTGGTCGGGCATTGAGCCGTGCTCAATTGCACACCTTGCAATATAGGCAAGAACCCCTTCTTGGACTGATCCATACTGAACTTCTTCAATATCTTGTCAAGGTATGTACTCTGTGAAAGACCAATGAGGCGTCTTGATCTATCTCTATAGATCTTGATGCCTAATATATAAGCAGCTTCTCCAAGGTCCTTCATTGAAAAACACTTATTCAAATAGGCCTTTATACTTTCCAAGAATTCTATATCATTTCCCATCAATAGTATGTCATCCACATATAATATGAGAAATGCTATAGAGCTCCCACTCACTTTCTTGTAAACACAGGCTTCTCCATAAGTCTGTTTAAACCCAAACGCTTTGATCATCTCATCAAAGCGAATGTTCCAACTCCGAGATGCTTGCACCAGCCCATAGATTGAGCGCTGGAGCTTGCATACTTTGTTAGCATTCTTAGGATCGACAAAACCTTCCGGCTGCATCATATACAACTCTTCCTTAAGGAAGTCGTTAAGGAATGCCGTTTTGACGTCCATCTGCCATATCTCATAATCATAGTATGCGGCAATTGCTAACATGATTCGGACGGACTTCAGCTTCGCTACGGGTGAGAAAGTCTCATCGTAGTCAACCCCTTGAACTGGTCGATAACCCTTAGCGACAAGTCGAGCTTTGTAGATGGTCACATTACCATCTGCGTCCGTCTTCTTCTTAAATATCCATTTGTTTTCTATGGCTCGCCGCTCATCGGGCAAGTCAGTCAAAGTCCATACTTCGTTTTCATACATGGATCCTATCTCGGATTTCATGGCTTCTAGCCATTTGTCGGAATCCGGGCCCGCCATCGCTTCTTCATAGTTCGAAGGTTCACCGTTGTCTAACAACATGATTTCCAGGACAGGGTTGCCGTACCACTCTGGTGCGGAACGTGTCCTTGTGGACCTACGAAGTTCAGTAACTTGATCCGAAGCTTCATGATCATCATCATTAACTTCCTCCCCAGTCGGTGTAGGCACCACAGGAACATTTTCCCGCGCTGCGCTACTTTCCGGTTCGGAAGGGGTGACTATCACCTCATCAAGTTCCACTTTCCTCCCACTCAATTCTTTCGAGAGAAACTCCTTCTCTAGAAAGGACCCGTTCTTGGCAACGAAGATCTTGCCTTCGGATCTGAGGTAGAAGGTATACCCAATAGTTTCCTTAGGGTATCCTATGAAGACGCATTTTTCCGACTTGGGTTCGAGCTTTTCAGGTTGAAGTTTCTTGACATAAGCATCGCATCCCCAAACTTTTAGAAACGACAGCTTAGGTTTCTTCCCAAACCATAATTCATACGGTGTCGTCTCAACGGATTTCGACGGAGCCCTATTTAAAGTGAATGCGGCAGTCTCTAAAGCATAGCCCCAAAATGAGAGCGGTAAATCGGTAAGAGACATCATAGATCGCACCATATCCAATAGAGTGCGATTACGACGTTCGGACACACCATTTCTCTGAGGTGTTCCAGGCGGCGTGAGTTGTGAAACTATTCCACATTTCCTTAAGTGTGCACCAAACTCGTGACTTAAATATTCTCCACCACGATCTGATCGTAAGAATTTTATTTTCCTGTCACGTTGATTCTCAACCTCACTCTGAAATTCCTTGAACTTTTCAAAGGTTTCAGACTTGTGTTTCATTAGGTAGACATACCCATATCTACTTAAATCATCAGTGAGAGTGAGAACATAACGATATCCTCCGTGAGCCTCAACACTCATTGGACCGCACATATCGGTATGTATGATTTCCAATAAGTTGGTTGCTCGCTCCATTGTTCCGGAGAACGGAGTCTTGGTCATCTTACCCATGAGGCATGGTTCGCACGTGTCAAATGATTCGTAATCAAGAGACTCCAAAAGTCCATCTGCATGGAGCTTCTTCATGCGCTTGACACCAATGTGACCAAGGCGGCAGTGCCACAAGTATGTGGGACTATCGTTATCAACTTTACATCTTTTGGTATTCACACTATGAACATGTGTAACATCACGTTCGAGATTCATCAAGAATAAACCATTAACCAGCGGGGCATGACCATAAAACATATCTCTCAAATAAATAGAACAACCATTATTCTCGGATTTAAATGAGTAGCCATCTCGAATTAAACGAGATCCAGATACAATGTTCATGCTCAAAGCTGGCACTAAATAACAATTATTGAGGTTTAAAACTAATCCCGTGGGTAGATGCAGAGGTAGCGTGCCGACGGCGATCACATCGACCTTGGAACCATTCCCGACGCGCATCGTCACCTCGTCCTTTGCCAGTCTCCGTTTATTCCGTAGTTCCTGTTTTGAGTTACAAATATGAGCAACCGCACCGGTATCAAATACCCAGGAGCTACTACGAGTACTAGTAAGGTACACATCAATTACATGTATATCACATATACCTTTGGTGTTGCCGGCCTCTTCTTGTCCGCTAAGTATTTGGGGCAGTTCCGCTTCCAGTGACCACTTCCCTTGCAATAAAAGCACTCAGTCTCGGGCTTGGGTCCATTCTTTGACTTCTTCCCAGTAACTGGTTTACCGGGCGCGGCAACTCCCTTGCCGTCCTTCTTGAAGTTCTTCTTACCCTTGCCCTTCTTGAATTTAGTGGTTTTATTCACCATCAACACTTGATGTTCTTTTCTGATCTCCCCTTCCACTGATTTCAGCATTGAATACACCTCAGGAATGGTCTTTTCCATCCCCTGCATATTGTAGTTCATCACAAAGCTCTTGTAGCTTGGTGGAAGCGACTGGAGGATTCTGTCAATGACCGCGTCATCCAGGAGATTAACTCCCAGCTGAGTCAAGCGGTTGTGCAACCCAGACATTCTGAGTATGTGCTCACTAACAGAACTATTCTCCTCCATTTTACAGCTGAAGAACTTGTCGGAGACATCATATCTCTCGACCCGGGCATGAGCTTGGAAAACCAATTTCAGCTCCTCGAACATCTCATATGCTCCATGTTTCTCAAAACGCTTTTGGAGACCCGGTTCTAAGCTGTAAAGCATGCCGCACTGAACGAGGGAGTAATAATCAGCACGCTGCTGCCAAGCGTTCATAACGTCTTGGTTCTGTGGGATTGGTGCATCACCTAGCGGTGCTTCTAAGACATAATCTTTCTTGGCTACTATGAGGATGAGCCTCAGGTTCCGGACCCAGTCCGTATAGTTGCTGCCATCATCTTTCAGCTTGGTTTTCTCTAGGAACGCGTTGAAATTGAGGACAACGTTGGCCATTAGATCTACAAGACATAGTGTAAAGATTTTAGACTAAGTTCATGATAATTAAGTTCATCTAATCAAATTATTTAATGAACTCCCACTCAGATAGACATCCCTCTAGTCATCTAAGTGAAACATGATCCGAGTTTAACTAGGCCGTGTCCGATCATCACGTGAGACGGACTAGTCAAGATCGGTGAACATCTCCATGTTGATCGTATCTTCTATACGACTCATGCTCGACCTTTCGGTCCTCCGTGTTCCGAGGCCATGTCTATACATGCTAGGCTCGTCAAGTCAACCTAAGTGTATTGCGTGTGTTCCGAGGCCATGTCTGTACATGCTAGGCTCGTCAACACCCGTTGTATTCGAACGTTAGAATCTATCACACCCGATCATCACGTGGTGCTTCGAAACAACGAACCTTCGCAACGGTGCATAGTTAGGGTGAACACTTTCTTGAAATTATTATAAGGGATCATCTTACTTACTACCGTCGTTCTAAGCAAATAAGATGCATAAACATGATAAACATCACATGCAATCAAATAGTGACATGATATGGCCAATATCATCATGCTCCTTTGATCTCCATCTTCGGGGCACCATGATCATCTTTGTCACCGGCATGACACCATGATCTCCATCATCATATCTCCATCATTGTGTCTTCATGAAGTCGTCACGCCAACGATTACTTCTACTTCTATGGCTAACGCGTTTAGCAACAAAGTAAAGTAAATTACATGGCGTTATTCAATGACACGCAGGTCATACAAAATAATAAAGACAACTCCTATGGCTCCTGCCGGTTGTCATACTCATCGACATGCAAGTCGTGATTCCTATTACAAGAATATGATCAATCTCATACATCACATATATCATTCATCACATCTTCTGGCCATATCACATCACATAACACATGCTGCAAAAACAAGTTAGACGTCCTCTAATTGTTGTTGCAAGTTTTTTTTACGTGGTTCGTAGGTTTCTAGCAAGAACGTTTTCTTACCTACGTATGACCACAACGTGATTTGCCAATTTCTATTTACCCTTCATAAGGACCCTTTTCATCGAATCCGTTCCGACTAAAGTAGGAGAGACAGACACCCGCTAGCCACCTTATGCAACTAGTGCATGTCAGTCGGTGGAACCTGTCTCACGTAAGCGTACGTGTAAGGTCGGTCCGGGCCGCTTCATCCTACAATGCTGCCGAAACAAGAAAAGACTAGTAGCGGCAAGAAGAATTGGCAAACTCAACGCCCACAACTGCTTTGTGTTCTACTCGTGCATAGTAACTACGCATAGGCCTGGCTCATGATGCCACTGTTGGGAATCGTAGCATAATTTTAAAATTTTCCTACGCTCACCAAGATGCATCTATGGAATATACTAGCAACGAGGGGAAAGGAGTGCATCTACATACCCTTGTAGATCGCGAGCGGAAGCGTTCCAATGAACGTGGATGACGGAGTCGTACTCGCCGTGATCCAAATCACCGATGACCGAGTGCCGAACGGACGGCACCTCCGCGATCAACACACGTACGATGTAGCGACGTCTCCTCCTTCTTGATCCAGCAAGGGGGAAGGAGAGGTTGATGGAGATCCAGCAGCACGACGGCGTGGTGGTGGATGTAGCGGGTCTCGGCAGGGCTTCGCCGAGCTTCTGCGAGACGGAGAGGTGTAGCAGGGGAGGAGGGAGGCGCCCAAGGCTGTGTGTTGCTGCCCTCCCTCCCCCCCTTTATATAGGCCCCCTGGGGGGGGCGCCGGCCCTAGAGATGGGATCTCAAGGGGGGGCGGCCAAAGGGGGGAAAGGGGTTGCCTTGCCCCCCAAGGCAAGGGGGAAGTCCCCCCACCCTAGGGTTTGCAACCCTAGGCGCATGGGGGGAGGCCCATGGGGGGGCGCCCAGCCCACTAGGGGCTGTTTCCCTTCCACTTTCAGCCCATGGGGCCCTCCGGGACAGGTGGCCCCACCCGGTGGACCCCCGGGACCCTTCCCGTGGTCCCGGTACAATACCGGTAACCCCCGAAACTTTCCCGGTGGCCGAAACTAGACTTCCTATATATAATTCTTCACCTCCGGACCATTCCGGAACCTCTCGTGACGTCCGGGATCTCATCCGGGACTCCAAACAACTTTTGGGTTTCCGCATACATATATCTCTACAACCCTAGCGTCACCGAACCTTAAGTGTGTAGACCCTACGGGTTCGGGAGACATGCAGACATGACCGAGATGCCTCTTCGGTCAAAAACCAACAGCGGGATCTGGATACCCATGTTGGCTCCCACATGTTCCACGATGATCTCATCGGATGAACCACGGTGTCGAGGATTCAATCAATCCCGTATGCAATTCCCTTTGTCAATCGGTATGTTACTTGCCCGAGATTCGATCGTCGGTATCCCAATACCTTGTTCAATCTCGTTACCCGCAAGTCTCTTTACTCGTACCGCAATGCATGATCCCGTGACTAATGCCTTAGTCACATTGAGCTCATTATGATGACGCATTACCGAGTGGGCCCAGAGATACCTCTCCGTCACACGGAGTGACAAATCCCAGTCTCGATCCGTGCCAACCCAACAGACACTTTCGGAGATACCCGTAGTGCACCTTTATAGTCACCCAGTTATGTTGTGACGTTTGGCACACCCAAAGCACTCCTACGGTATCCGGGAGTTGCACGATCTCATGGTCTAAGGAAAAGATACTTAACATTGGAAAAGCTTCTAGCAAACGAAACTACACGATCTTTAATGCTATGCTTAGGATTGGGTCTTGTCCATCACATCATTCCCCTACTGATGTGATCCCGTTATCAATGACATCCAATGTCCATAGTCAGGAAACCATGACTATCGTTGATCAACGAGCTAGTCAACTAGAGGCTTACTAGGGACACGTTGTGGTCTATGTATTCACACATGTATTACGATTTTCGGATAATACAATTATAGCATGAACAATAGACAATTACCATGAACAAAGAAATATAATAATAACCATTTATTATTGCCTCTAGGGCATATTTCCAACAAATTCTGGGTTGGGAAGTAGCTGAGGTAGTACCTATTCACCTGTCTATTATCAAACCCTGGGAGTTACTTCTGCGTTATGCTTATATTGCTATGCTATGCTCCTAGACGTGGATTGGGTTTGAGTGTATTCATACTAGAAACTTCCGTGTGCAGCCACAAGCTATTATGGGCTCTAGCATAGTTGATTAAGTCGTGTGAACTCTTACAATGGTAGACTAGCAGATGTAGGGGATGTAGGTGGTACTGTCTATCCATCGTAAGGTGCTAACGCTTCTGAAAGACTGTGTCTCGGTCATCCGTTTCTCAAACATCATGTAGTGCGAGAAATTCAACGGAGGAGATCGAGTCTTGTGGGGAAAAGTGTGCAAACCTCTGCAGAGTGTACAAACTAATCATGGTTAGCCGTGTCCCCGGTTATGGACATCTTGAGTATCTGGTTCTTGGATTATCATGTTGATCTCATCACTACTTAATTAATTTGATGGGTTGTTAATGATTACTTTTAATTGGGATTGAGAGGGGGTTTACCTTCTCAATGTTTTCAACAAACTTTGTAGTTAAATAAAATATATTCCTTTGCAGTAGGGAAAAATTGGCTTTTTGCAAAACATATTAACCATACAGCCTCCACCAGCCATATATGCATGTAGTGATAGCATTATTCTGTTCATTACTCTCTTGTTTTACATTGCCAGCATATTCCATGTGCTGACCCATTTTCGGGCTGCAACGTATCATGTTGCAGACTTTTCAGACGACGAGTAACGAGCCTTAGGTCGTGGTCTTTCACTCAGTGATGCCGTTGGAGTTGATGGACTCACTTTAGCTTCCAAGCCTTCCGTTGTTATCGTATTAGATGGCCTTAAGCCATATTTATTGTAATAAGTTCTCTTTTGAGACATTTGTTGTAATAAGTGTGTGATTGCTACTCTGTTATAAATCCTTCAAGTACTGTGTGTGTCAGCATTACCGATCCAGGGATGATACTTATGCTCAGAGATCAGACTATTTGAGGTCTGGTCGCTACAAAGATGGTATCAGAGCACACGCTGACTGTAGGACACGACCACTAAGCTAATGCCCTAGATCACTACTCTATTGTCATTTCTAACTCCTCTCCATTTTCTACTCTTTAGGATGGCGGATGCAAGGATCAAGTTCATGCAACCGGATGAAGACACCCCATTTGGACGCCACTTGAAGGAAGTCACTAGGTACCTGAACATCGGAATACCAAGCTTCACCGGGACTTACAACGCTACTTTACCAGAAGAGGAGCGCTGGATGGTTCAAGTTCAAGTTCCAGGAAGGACATTCACGCCAGTCACTGAGCCCATAGAGTTTTCCTTCGATGCCCCAACCTGGAGTCTAGGAAAGAGTATGGCAGCTCACATCACCATGGGACGCATTGGAGAAGTTTACCACAATGATCTCAAGGATACAATCTACCAGATATGTGGGCGCCGAGATGAGCAATGGGAGATGATCAGCACCAGGAAGGATAGATCGATTGCCTCTTTCATCCAGGAGTTAAATCAGCACATTCGACGCCAGGAGAACCAAATGTGCGCAGGCATGGCGGATTTGAAGAAAGCAATGACAAGGATCATGGAACTGGAGGAAGAACTCAAGGATACACGTGAGGATTATATGGAGGAAATTGTCGTACTAGTGGAGAAGAATGACGACCTGACCAGGAAGCTAGGAGTTTTCATGGGAGATCCCGCGCCAGGAGGAGAAGACGACAGTTCCACTTGCTCGGAGAACTACATCATCATCGACGACACCGACTCGGACCCTGACGATAGCGATGATGACTATGTTGATGAAGCTGGAGCAGATATCATGGAGTCTTCGACCGATCAATTTTTCTAGTAGACCACCAAATCAGTAGTAGTATTCCGCCATGTATATAGCATAGTCCAAACACTTTTGTAACGATAGTTCTAGACCGATTGTATGCCCTTGTTTGATTTGATTCAGTGATATGTTTGTGTTTGTCTCATGTGCATATGGGTAGTGTTTTCCCTCTAGACCTCATTCTATTATGTTTTCTCATCTTTTCTAAACCCAGCAGATGCCTCCGAGACGCGACAATGGATTTGCTTTCCCACCGGAGCTCACTCAGTTGATCTAGCAGCAGAATGCATTGAAGCAGATACTAGTCTAGAATTAGAACTAGGGGAACAACAACAACAACAACCCACCACCACCCCCACCAGTTGACCACTTAGCCCGTTTTCTTAGGCTGAATCCGCCGGTGTTCTCCAGTAGCAGCGAGCCGATTGTTGCAGATGATTGGCTTCACAAGATTGAAAGGGAGTTGACCACTGCAGGATGCACAGATGCGGAGAGAGTGCGTTTTGCCGCACACCAGCTTGATGGACCCGCAGCATCTTGGTGGGAGAATTTCATAGTCACTTACCCTATTGACACTGTGACATGGGACCAGTTCCAGCAGGCTTTTCGCACTGCCCATGTTTCAGCAGGAGCTATGGCCATGAAGAAGCGTGAGTTTCGCAACTTACGCCAAGGAGGGCGCACTGTTGGCCAATATGTGGATGAGTTTAGTAAGTTAGCACGTTATGCCCCAGATGACGTCGCTACAGATGCAGCTAAAAAGGAGAAGTTTTTGGAAGGACTGAATGATGAGCTGAGCATGCAGTTGATGGTGGCAAATTTCAATAACTACCAGGAGTTGGTGGATAGAGCTGTCATGCTTGAAGGGAAGCAGCAGCAGATTGACAGCCGAAAAAGGAAGTATGGACAAGGGAAGTACAATTCTGGAGCCCAGCAGAGACCCCGTTACACCCCGAATTCAGGAGGACTTGTTCATAACCATGGAGGCCACACTCATAATGGAGGAAGTTCGCACAATCATAGTGGCCCCAAGAATGGTAATGGTAATGGAGGAAGTAGCGGACAGAACCGTTCCAACCCGGCAACACCCGCTAAGAAGGATCTAAGCCACGTGACTTGCTACAAATGCCAGAAGACCGGACATTACGCCAATAAATGTCCTGAAGCCAAGAATGGAAATGGCAATGGAAGCTCTGGGAAGAAGCCCAACCCTTTCAACAGGGGACAAGTGAACCACGTTAACGTGGAGGAGGTTGAAGCCCAGCCAGATGCAGTAATAGGTAAGTTTTTGGTTAAGTCATTTACTACAGTCGTACTTTTTGATACTGGTGCATCGCATTCATACATATCAAGGGGATTCGTGGATAAGTTTAAACTGCCAACCCAAGCCCTTAGGTCACCCATGTTAGTAACCTCGCTAGGAGCAGAGTATATGGCCAGCCTATGGTGTGATCGGTTACCATTAAGGATTGGTAACTACTTGTTCCCCTCAGACCTAATAGTATTGGAGTCACAAGGACTGGATGTGATATTAGGCATGGATTGGTTATCGAAGTATGGAGGGAACATTGACTGCGCCAGTAAGTCGATTTTGCTTACCACCCCAGAAGGAAGAAGGATCAAGTATGTATCTCGGCATGTGCCGAATAGGACTCAAGTAAATTCCTTATCAGGAGTTGTACAGGAGGAAGTACCAGTGGTGAAGGATTTTCCGGATGTATTTCCAGAAGAGTTGCCAGGCATGCCACCAGATAGGGACATTGAGTTTTTGATTGAGCTTTTGCCAGGCACAGGGCCAATATCTAAGAGACTGTACAGAATGCCCGCAAAGGATTTAGAGGAAATTAAGAAGCAGATTAAGGAGTTACTGGATAAAGGTTATATCCGCCCAAGTTCGTCACCTTGGGGTCCCCAGTACTACTAGTGGAGAAAAAGGATGGATCGTTGAGGATGGTTGTTGATTATCGAGGATTGAATGAAGTGACGATCAAGAACAAGTACCCACTGCCGATGATCAATGATTTGTTTGACCAGCTGCAAGGAGCAAAGGTGTTTTCCAAGATCGATTTGTGATCAGGGTATCACCAGCTGAAGATTCGAGAGCAGGACATACCTAAGACAGCTTTTACAACGAGGTACGGGCTGTATGAGTATACCGTTATGTCATTTGGTCTGACTAACGCACCTGCCTATTTTATGAACATGATGAACAAAGTGTTTATGGAGTTTTTGGATAAGTTCGTTGTGGTGTTCATTGATGACATTCTGGTCTACTCGAAGAACGAAGAGGAACATAAAGAGCATTTGCGTTTGGTACTTGGTAAGCTCAGAGAACATCAGTTATACGCCAAGTTCAGCAAGTGTGAGTTTTGGCTAAAGGAAGTTGGATTTCTTGGACATGTTATATCCGGGGAAGGAATAGCAGTAGACCCCGCCAAAGTTGTCACTATGACAAATTGTGAGTCACCCACGTCAGTTGGAGAGATCCGGAGTTTTCTTGGACTCGCAGGATACTACCGGAGGTTCATTGAGAGTTTCTCAAAGATTGCAAAGCCCATGACGGAGTTGTTGAAGAAGGACACCAAATTCAATTGGACTGAGGAGTGTGAGGCCAGTTTTCAGGAGTTGAAGAGACGCTTGGTTACATCACCAGTGTTGATTCTGCCAGATCAACGCAAAGATTATGAAGTGTATTGCGACGCTTCTCGTCGAGGACTTGGAGCCGTACTTATGCAGGAGGGAAGAGTTGTTTCATATGCCTCATGACAGCTTAAACCCCATGAGTTAAATTATGCTACGCATGATTTGGAGTTAGCAGCCGCAGTGCATGCGTTGAAGACATGGAGACATTTTCTCATCGGAAACCATTGTGAGGTATACACGGATCACAAGAGTTTGAAGTATATCTTCACGCAGAAGGAGTTGAATCTCAGGCAGAGGAGATGGTTAGAGCTAATATGATTATGATATGAGATTGCCTTATCATCCCGGAAAGGCTAACGTAGTAGCCGATGCGTTGAGCCGAAAAAGTCATGTCAACACACTCATGACCGGAGAGTTACCCAAGGAGTTAGCAGAAGACCTTCATGAGCTATGTTTGGAGATAGTTCCAAGAGGTTATGTAGCAGCTTTGGAGATTCAATCTACTTTGATGGGTAAGATCAGAGAAGCTCAGAAGACGGACAAGGAAATTGCCGAGATAAAGGAAAGGATGAGTAAAGGAAAGGCTAAAGGATTTCGTGAGGATGAGCACGATACCTTATGGTTTGAGGACCGCGTATATGTGCCAAATGATCAGGAGATCAGGAAGTTAATTCTGCAAGAGGCCCATGATTCACCATATTCGATTCACCCAGGAAATACCAAGATGTATCTGGATTTGAAGGATAGTTTCTGGTGGACCGGAATGAAGAAGGATATTGCAGAGTATGTAGCAGTTTGTGATATATGTCAGAGAGTGAAGGCAGAGCATCAGAAGCCAGCGGAATTGCTACAGCCATTGCCGATACCCGAATGGAAGTGGGATAAACTAGGCATGGACTTTATCACAGGATTACCCAGGACTCGTTCAGGCTATGACTCGATATGGGTTGTAGTCGATCGTTTGACAAAAGTAGCTCACCTCATCCTAGTGAAGACCACTTACACCAGTGCTAAGTTGGCAAAGATATACATGACCAGGATCGTATGTCTGCATGGAGTTCCGAGGACCATTGTATCAGATAGAGGAACCCAGTTTACCTCAAAGTTTTGGAATCAGTTGCATGAAAATTTGGGAACCAGGCTAGAGTTCAGTATAGCTTTTTACCCATAGACGGATGGACAGACTGAAAGAGTCAATCAGATTCTGGAGGACATGTTGAGAGCTTGTGCGCTAGACTATGGATCTAGTTGGGACGATAATTTGCTGTATGCGGAGTTCTCTTACAACAACAGCTATCAAGCCAGTTTGAAGATGGCCCCTTTCGAAGCACTGTACGGAAGGAGGTGCAGAACACCGTTGTTGTGGGACGAAGTTGGAGACCGACAGTTGTTTGAACCAGATTTGATTAAGGAGTCTGAAGAGAAGATTAAGCTGATTCGCGATAGACTCAAGGTAGCCCAGTCCAGGCAGAAGAGTTATGCGGATTCCAAACGCAAGGAGACAGTTTACGAAGTCGGATACAGAGTGTATCTTCGTGTATCCCCACTTCGAGGAGTGAAGCGCTTCGGAGTTAAGGGAAAGTTAGCGCCACGTTTTGTGGGACCATACAGAGTTTTGGAACGTATGGGAGAAGTTGCCTACAAGTTGGAATTACCCGAAGGATTGTCCGGAGTTCACGATGTGTTCCACATTTCTCAGTTGAAGAAGTGCCACGCGGAGATGGTTGATATTCCTCTGAGAGATACAGTGCCGCTGGAAGCGATACGGTTGGATAGTGACTTGACATATGAGGAGAAACCAGTCAAGATACTCGAGTTTGCCAGCCGAGTTACACGCAACAAAGTAATCAAGTTCTACAAAGTTCAGTGGAGTCACCATACCGAAGATGAAGCCACCTGGGAACGAGATGAAGACCTACGGAAGGATCACTCTCACCTATTTTCTAGCCAACCCGAATCTCGAGGGCGAGATTCATCTTAAGGGGGGTAGGTTTGTAACATCCCAAATTTTCAATTTGGAATGTTATACATTAGATCATCATTGCATATCATATTTTCTTGCATTTTGGTTGATCCTAGAAATTCTACGCAACTCAAGGACCCACGGAGAGAGTTGGGGATTTCATTATTTTCATATTCGAGCTTTTCTTGAATTTTGAAAAGAGGATCCTTTGATTTTAATTATTTTTCTCTGAAATATTTATTTTATTAAAAATAAAAGAGAGAGGATAAAATGACTTCCTCAAAATAAAGAAATATCAAAGATTTAATATTAAAATCAAATAAGATTTTTCTTCGGAGTTTTGTCGCTATTTTATTTGAATTAGGAAAAAAGTATATGTGTTTTTCAAAATTGCATTTTAGGCCCAAATAAATGTGCACCTTGTCCGACCTATTTTGAGAGGACGGGGAAAATTTATTTCTGAATTTTTGGAGTCCGTTTAGTATTTCTTTTCATTCTTTTTCTGCATGTCGGAATTATTTAAAAAAAAGTCAAACCGACTTCGGGACGTACCCGGCCAGGAGACCTCGGGTCGGCCCCTTTATAAGCACCCCGCAGTCCAACCAGCCCCGCCTCCGCCCAAACCCTAACCCCGCCGCCGCCTCGCCGACGCCGCCCCGCGCCGTGGCACGCCGCACGCCGCCGCCGTCGCCCGCGCCGCCGGAGCCGCCGCGCCACCGCCCGCCGGTGTTCGAGGTAGCCGCCGGTTTGTTTTTAAAAAAACCAATCGGTTTTATTTCAGAAACCCTAGTTTCGTTTTTGGTTAGATCAGTTCGGTTTATTTTTATTGGTTTAGTTATTTAGCGAGCGTTCGTCCGTACGTTCATTTTATCGAACAGTTTTCGTCCGTTAGCCGCAGATAACGAACATTCGTTTGTTAGTCTGTTTGCGAGTTTTTCTTTTTCTCGGATTTTCCGCGATTATTTTCGATCACGATTTCTGATCCAATTTTCGTTCTAGTATAACTTTTCGCTCGCTTATTGGAATCAGGCGATTCAAGCGCCTAGAGTTTCGTCTCGAAACCCTCTTTCTGTTTAGCCAACTTAAACAAGTTTTTGCTACTGTAAAATTTGACTTTAGTCCAGTTTAGTAAACGAAGCTTGTTTCTTTCGCCGTTTGAGTTTTGTTGCTTCGTTTGATTTGATTCTTTTTGCAAACTGGAGTTCTTAAGATGAACTTTCTGGTTAGATCTCTTATTTGAGTTTTACCCGTGCCCTTGCTTGATTGCTTATTGTATGCTTGTTTGTTTGCGATAGAGTACCCGGAGTGCGAAGCGTGCTACTACGAGTCTCTAGGTTTCGCGGATCATCAGCAAGGCAAGTAACACTTTGATCATACCTCTTTACTACCCAGTTTTATTGCATTAGATCAATCCTCAAACAAGTGCATGGTTAGGATCTGAATTAAATTGTGGGTTGGGAAGTAGCTGAGGTAGTACCTATTCACCTGTTTATTATCAAACCCTGGGAGTTACTTCTACGTTATGCTTATATTGCTATGCTATGCTCGTAGACGTGGATTGGGTTTGAGTGTATTCATGACAGATGTGAGATTGTTAATTAATGGTTAAACTTAAGGTGGCAACTTAAATACACATCTGGGTGGATTGAGGCACCTGGGGAACCAGTGATTGCCTGTATTTTTTGGAAATCCCGGGGTACCGTGTGATTCTCCTATGGACCGCCACCCAGGCTCAAAGGGATCATGAGATTATTCATACTAGAAACTTCCGTGTGCAGCCACAAGCTATTATGGGCTCTAGCATAGTTGATTAAGTCGTGTGAACTCTTACAGTGGTAGACTAGCAGATGTAGGGGATGTAGGTGGTACTGTCTACCCATCGTAAGGTGCTAACGCTTCTGAAAGACTGTGTCTCGGTCATCCGTTTCTCAAACACCATGTAGTGCGAGAAATCCAACGGAGGAGATCGAGTCTTGTGGGGAAAAGTGCGCAAACCTCTGCAGAGTGTACAAACTAATCATGGTTAGCCGTGTCCCCGGTTATGGACATCTTGAATATCTGGTTCTTGGATTATCATGTTGATCTCATCACTACTTAATTAATTTGATGGGTTGTTAATGATTACTTTTAATTGGGATTGAGAGGGGGTTTACCTTCTCAATGTTTTCAACAAACTTTGTAGTTAAATAAAATATATTCCTTTGCAGTAGGCAAAAATTGGCTTTTCGCAAAACATATTAACCATACAGCCTCCACCAGCCATATATGCATGTAGTGATAGCATTATTTTGTTCATTACTCTCTTGTGTTACATTGCGAGCATATTCCATGTGTTGACCCGTTTTCGGGCTGCAACGTATCATGTTGTAGACTTTTCAGACAACGAGTAAGGAGCCTTAGGTCGTGGTCTTTCACTCAGTGATGCCGTTGGAGTTGATGGACTCACTTTATCTTCCAAGCCTTCCGCTGTTATCGTATTAGTTGGCCTTAAGCCATATTTATTGTAATAAGTTCTCTTTTGAGACATTCGATGTAATAAGTGTGTGATTGCTACTCTGTTATAAATCCTTCAAGTACTGTGTGTGTCAGCATTACCGATCCAGGGATGACACTTATGCACAGAGATCAGACTGTTTGAGGTCTGGTCGCTACAATGCCGCTCCACACTAGCTTCCACGCTATCGATCAATCCAGATCGATCCGATATGCTTCCAAGCACTTGACTGACTCCGATTGCTACTTGCTGCCTGACACAGATACTGCGCACAAAACGGAGCTGGTGGCCGGTGTGTGGTATTTTGACGGTGTCACGGGCAGTGGCGGAGCTACGGCAAGGCCATATGGGCCGTGGCCCGCCCAGCCCATGCGGTTTTCTGCAGTGTATATGTAGTTTTGCGCCATGAAACATAATCCCAACAGTCATTTCCTACAGCCGGCCCATCCAAGTTTTTGGGCCAAGCTCCGCCACTGGTCACGAGGAGGAGCGTCCGTAGTCAAGCGTCGTGAATGTAGTGAATCTTGTTTACAAATCGGTGGCGAGCTTGTGTGATTGCTTGCTCGTTGGATGATCGATTATGCACGTCAGATTTATTCTAACATTAAGTGAATTCCGTTTTATTTGTATGAATATCGTTCGGTTTGTTTAAATTAGGTTGAAATGTATGCAAAAATGGTTGGATGATCGGCTATCACTTTTCGTGGGCACGTTTGAACGCATTTGCGAACAGATAGATGTTTGTTTTATGGGGCAGCGTTGGAGATGTCCTTAGTCCTACAAGCACCTAGTAGCTAGCTACTATAAATACGTGTATACCGCCCTGTATGAGCCTGCATGATTGAGATTAACAAATACAGAAAGACAAGACTTTCATGTGCCTTGAAATCGATCAATCAATCAAATCAAAAAAGCAAAAGGCATGTCATGTGCCTTTGCCCGTAGATTGCTTTGATTTGTGTGTAGTTTTATGCAAAGAGTCAAAGTTCTTCTCTCTATTCCTTTTTATTTTGCTCTTTTGGCAAGCATCATGTGGTGAGGAAAGATCTAGGCAGATATGTCCAGTTGAATATGGGTAGCATGAGTTATTATTGTTGACATCACCCTTGAGGTGAATACGTTGGGAGGCAAAACAATAAGCCCCTATCTTTCTATGTGTTCGGTTCAAACATTTTGCTCATGTGTATGCAGTGAGTGTTAGCAATCATAGAAGACTATATGATGGCTGAGTATGTGGAGCTCTTACTTAGACTTTGTTGAATAAGTTGAATTGCAATTTCCTGGTGACTAAGAACATAGGTTGTTGAGTTTCAAGAGAATTCATTGTTTGAACCTTAACATGTGAATTGGTTGCTACTATAACATGAGAAGTTTTATAAGAAACAATTGCTGTTATGATGCTAGGAAAAGTGATTGAAATTGTCATTGATCAAACTTGTGCACTTTTCTAGCATTCACACTTCATAAATTATTTCTTTTATCATTTTACCTACTCGAGGACGAGTAGGAATTAAGCTTGGGGATGCTTATACGTCTCCAACGTATCTATAATTTTATAATGTATTCATGCTGTTTTATTATCATTCTTGGATGTTTTACAATCATTTTATAGCAACTTTATATCATTTCTTGGGACTAACCTATTGACCCACTGCCCAGTGCCAGTTGCTGTTTTTGCTTGTTTTTTTACATCGCAGGAAATCAATATCAAACGGAGTCCAAACACCGCAAAACTTTTTGTCGATTTTTTATGGACCAGAAGACGAATAGTGGGCCAGAGAAGCACCTGGGGGGTGCCCTGAGGGGGGCACATCCACCAGAGCGCGCCTGGGGCCCAGACGCGCCCAAGTGGGTCGTGCCCACCTCGGTGGCTTCCCGCACCCCCTCTTTACCCTATAATTTCCCAAAAATTCCAGAAACTCTCGGGGTTAACCTAGATCAGAATTTCTGCCGCCGCAAGGCTCTGTAGCCACCGAAAACCAATCTAGACACTTTTTTCCACCCTGCCGGAGGGGGGGGGGAATCATCTCCGGTGGCCATCTTCATCATCCCGGCAGCCACCACGAAGAGGAGGGAGTAGTCCACCCTCGGGGCTGAGGGTTTGTACAGGTAACTATGTGTTTAATCTCTCTCTCTCTCTCTCTCGTGTTCTTGAGATGTCACGATCTTGATGTATCGCGGGCTTTGTTAATATAGTCAGATCATATGGTGTTTTCCCCTCTATATCTTGTTGTGATGAATTGAGTTTTTCCCTTTGAGATTTTGTTGTTATCAGATTGAATACTTTTATGGATTTGAGAACACTTGATATATGTCTTGCAATTGAATACTCATGGTGACAATGAGGTATCGTACTGATTCACTTGATATATGTTTTGGCACTCAACGTGCGGATTCCCGAGGTGACATTGGGGTAATCTATGCATTGGGGTCGATGCACGTTCTTGTCTTTGTTTCTCCGGTAGAAATCTTGGGGCACTCTTTGAAGTTCTTTGTGTTGGATTGAGTATTATGAATATGAATTTGCTTTGGTGTTATTTTAGTACGAACTCTAGGATAGATCGAACGGACAGAATAGCTTTGTGTTATTTTAGTACGAACTCTTGAATAGAGCGAACGGAAAGAATAGCTTTGAGGTGGTTTCGTACCCTACAAACAATTTATTCTTATGTTCTCCACTAGATAGGAACTTTGGAGTGATTCTTCATCGCACTTTGAGGGGTGGTTATATGATCCAATTATATTAGCATTGTTGAGAGGTTGCACTAGTGAAAGTACGGACCCTAGGCCTCATTTTCAAGCATTGCAATACCGTTTTTGTGCCCGTTTACTATTTGTGACCTTGCTGTTTTTATTTATTCAGATTATAAAAATATATTTCTACCATCAATATTACACTTTTATTACCATCTCTTCGTCGAACTAGTGCACCTATACAATTTGCCATTGTATTCAGTGTGTTGGGGATACAAGAGACTTTTTATTATTTGGTTGCAGGGTTGTTTGAGAGAGACCATCTTCATCCTACACCTCCCATGGATTGATTAACCTTAGGTCGTCCACTTGAGGGAAAGTTGTTACTGTCCTACAAAACTCCGCGCTTGGAGGCCCAACACGTGTCTACAAGAATAAAGTTGCATAGTAGACATCGGTGGGCACAAAGCGACATATATCACATAACAACGGAGTTGAACTCTCTTCCTATGCATCGGCATGTCATAAAAGAACAATTCATGCACATATAATAAAGATCGATACATAGTATAAACAGTTTCTTACAATTTTATCGTATTGGAAACATAGAGAGGTGGAGATGTAGTTCATCCCTCATAATAATTGCAAGTAAGAGGAGCAAGCACATGTATATTATATCCATGAAAATAATCATGTGCAATAGTAACACAACCCATCAATATAATCCTTAATAAGAGCAAACTTATCTGATATAGTGTTGTTGGGAGAATTCAAAAAGATAATAGGACTATCATGTGTGGGCGCAATAACAATAATTTCATTTTTAACATAAGGAACTATAGCAAGTTCATTTCCATAAGCATGATTCAAATTTTCATCATGGCCACAAGCATAGCAGGCATCATGTTCATCAAAAAGGGATATTTCAAACGAATCAAAGGGATCATAGCATTCATCATTCGGTAAGCACGAAGGGAAATTAAACAATGTATGAGATAAAGAGTTACTCTCATCGGAAGGTGAGCACGGGTGATCAATCTGCTCTTCCTCCTTTTGTTCTTCGCTCTCCTCATCTTTTTTATCTGATGAGCTCACAGTTTCATCAATTTCTTCTTGCATAGGTTCCTGCAAAATATAAGTCTCTTCTTGGATAGCGGAGACTTTCTCAATAAAATCATTAATATAGGCATTGCATTCATAATTCTCATAGCAATATTTAAGTATAGCATAATTTTCAGATCTGTAAAGGGCATCATCACAATCTTCATACTTTTCAAACAAAGATTCTATTTCATAAGCATCCTGAAAAGCAACAAATTATTCTATTTGGTCCACATCATAGTAATCATATATACCATTAGCATAAGAAGCCAAGGTTTCATTATCATTAAATTCACAATGAAAGGGGAGATGTGGAGCCTCCATCTTAGAGCAACAAGTATAGTCATACATTAAGCCCAAATTCCAAGCATACCAACGCAACATTTTAATTTGATCCCATAAGTGTTTCCCTTTTTGAGACAAGAGATAATCCCTAAAGTATTCCAAGTCACGCTGGGCGTTCGGGTTTACTCGCAAAGTCGGGTCGGGTAATTCGGGTAAAAAATATTTCGGGTTACCAAAAATGATACCCGAAATTTCTACAGAAAATTTGCTACCCACAAATTCGGTTACCCAAATATTCGGGTTCGGGTTCTGGTAATACCCATACTACCCGAAGTAGTAAACAATGAAGAAAAGTATCAGCAACAATGGAACGAGATGGACTGCATCTTGGTGGCTGGCGTCGGCGGTGCAAGACTTTAGGCGGCGATTTGGACGTGCAATAGTGGAATGGGATGGGGAATGTCGGTCATTGGGAGCCACGCAATGCAGGCCGGCGGGCAAGTGGTGTTGCGTCGGGGAGGTGCCGTCGGGGAAGATGAGATGAGCTGCATGATGGCCAGTGGCCGAGCGTCGTCGCCCCGCTGAACGCAACCTCTAGGCTTGCTTGTCATGATGGCGCAGATGCAAACCACGGTACGCCGATGCTAGTGGAGTGGTGCCGAGGGGTGGGGTGGCGCCATGGGAGCGTGCCGGCGTGGGGTGGGGACTAGGAACTAGGAAGGGGGCGCTCGAATTTGGAGGAGTTGGGGACACACGCGACCTAGGTTTGCTAGTGGGGGGCAGAGGGCTAGCAATGGCATTTTGGCCCGGGCCTTCTTTGCGCAAGTGTGTGGCATGTTTTACTGGGTTGATGAAAGGATCGAGAAGAGGGTCTAGAGGGGGGGATGATTAGACCCTCAACAAGCAAAAGTGGCAATTTTTAAGTTCTTCAAGTTGAGGAGGAGTTTCAGTACAAATTTAAGCATTCACAATACATTTCAAGCAAGCATGATAAGAGTATGAGAAGCGGAAAGAGTAAAGCATGCTAATTGCAAGAAAGTAAGGGATGGGATTGGAGTGTGCAAACGCAATGTAGACACGGAGATTTTTGGCGTGGTTCCGATAGGTGGTGCTATCATACATCCACGTTCATGGAGACTTCAACCCACGAAGGGTAACGGTTGCGCGAGTCCACGGTGGGCTCCACCCATGAAGGGTCCACGAAGAAGAAACCTTGTCTGTCCCACCATGTCCATCGCCCACGAAGGACTTGCCTCACTTGGGTAGATCTTCACGAAGTAGGCGATCTCCTTGCCATTATAAACTTCTTCATTCAACTCCACAATCTTGTCGGAGGCTCCCAAGCGACACCTAACCAATCTAGGAGACACCACTATCCAATAGGTAATAGATGGTGTGTTGATGATAAACTCCTTGCTCTCGTGCTTCAAATGATAGTCTCCCCAACACTCACTCTCTCACACAAATTTGGCTATGGTGGAAAGATGATTTGAGTGGAAAGCCATTAGGAAAGGCTAGAGATCAAGATTCTTGTGTAAGGATCGGAATGTCTTGGTCTCAACACATGACATGAGTAGGTGGTTCTCTCTCATAAAATGAGTAGTGGAAGTGTAGGCATGTTCTGATGGCTCTCTCACATATGGAGCAGGGGGTGGAGGGGTATATATAGCCTCCACACAAAATCCAACAGTTACACACATTTGACCCAACTCGGTCAGACCGAATAGAAGAACTCGGTGAGACCGATTCAGTTCAAAATGTGAACATTAGGAATCTCGGTGGGTCTGACTAGAAAAACTCGGTGGGACCAATGTGCTAGGGCTAGGGAAAAACCTCATCTCGGTGAGACCGATTGCTTGAACTCGGTGAGACCGTTTTCAGCAAAGAGCAAACAAAGAGTTGGTCAAGCAAACTCGGTGGGACCGATTGCACATTTCAGTGAGACCGAAATAATTGCAATAGGCAATAGAGAGTTTGCAAGTCCATCTCGGTGAGACCGAGATCCGTATCGGTATAATCGAATTGCTAGGGTTTCTGGCAATGGCTATGTCAAATGAACTTGGTGGCGCCGGATGGATCATTTCGGTGGGGCCGAGTTTGACTTTGAGTTTTGGACGTATTTGGAAGAGGTAGTGGCTGAGGGTTTTTGGAGCAATGTCACTAAGCACTTTGAGCAAGTAGACCATTAAGCAACACCTCATCCCCTTTTAATAGTATTGGCTTTCCTATGAACTCAATGTGATCTTGGGTCACTAAAATATAAATGAAGAGTCTTGAGCTTTTGCCAATCTTTATCATTAGCATTTTGAAGGGGTTCCACACCCTCTTGTCCTTGCCACACCATTGTTTAACTTGTCTGAAATACACTAGGTAAAAGTATTTGTCCAACAAGAGATATGTTGACATTAATTACCAAAATCACCTAGCAAGCAGTTGTGCTTTCAATCTCCCCCTTTTTGGTAAGTGATGACAACATACATCAAAGCTTTGGATTAAGGATATACATGGTAACAAGTAAAGCTTTGGAAAGACATGTAACCTGCATATGCTCCCCCTACATGTATGCAATCATGTGAATATAGAGTATAAGAACATGTGAATGCACATGCATGACAGAGCAAGCAATGAGTTACATGCATCTTGGCTATATGCATAAGAGCAAATGATGTGTATATGAAGTGTACCTCCATGTTCATGAATCCTTTTTGCAAACAATATGTACATCAGCAAGAGATCATCATGCACATGAGTATGATGCATATACTTACCTTGTGGTCTTGGGATGGTTTTAGAAGGAGTGGACTTCAGAAAACAAGGTTAGATAACACAAGAACACTCTAGATAAAGCAATTTCAGGAAACCACAAGAGTACCAAGACTGGGATGACATGTAATGGGTGAGTACTTAGTACTTCATTTGGGTATAGACATGTCCCCAAAGGTTTTAAAGATATGCAATGAATTCCAAAGATTTTCTTCCCTAGATATGAACTCTTTATCCCCTTGAATCTGATATTAGATAATGGGAGAGGGTACGGAAAAGGTGTAGTCAACCAAAGGTAGAGCAATAAGGATATTCAATAATAATAACTAAGATCAAACATATTGACATGTCTTTCCCCTCTAAAAGACACGTGACTTCTCTCCTCTTTGTTTTAATAGCACCTGGAAGAGATTAGATGTGCTCATATGATAAGCTTTGATGTGCGCTCTCCCCCTTTGACATCAATTTCCAAGAAGGGAACTTCTGGAGCATGAGTCAAATAGGTGTGGTCCTTGAGACACACTACAAAGCAGTATGTAGTTTAAGATGTGGGTAGAGGATAAGAATCATTGAGTGGAGCTGAGTAAAAATGTGCAGAATGTAATGGCAAATTGTTTTCTCAGCAGTGAAGTCGATAGCACCAATCTGTTTCCATCGGTGACGCTGAGTTGGCTGTGTCATGGATGATGCATATCGGACAGGCCGAGTTAGTACATCTTGGTTGTACCACTGAACTGTCTACAAGATATCCTTGTAGTTCGGTCTAGCCGATAGGCTTGGATCAGTGAGTCCGAGTTTAGTGCAGAGGAGAAATTTTGTCAACTCACCTCACTTGGAAAATTAAATCTCACAAAGATTTGCAAGGAATTAACTAAAAGAATAAAAACAGAAAAGAGATCTAGATGAAGTGTTTTTTTATTAAGAAGGGTAACACTCTAGCAAGAAAATGTGCAAAGAAAATACAAAGGACACACGAACACTAGAGAACTTCATCTAGAAATGGTCGGCGATAAAGTCACCTATGTTAGAGTATATTGATTGAGGAGTCAAGTGAAAACACTTGATCATAGGTCATACTCATCGTTTAAGCTCAAAATGGGCTTACCATTTTATAAGCATTTTTATGTATTCACATCTCGTTGAGTTGCTTTGACTCATGACTTGGGTCAAAACTTCTCTAAGATGGAATGACATACCTTGCACTACAAAAAAATACACTTCCGCGATGATACGTGTTTGTCACAGTAGGTCACATTTTCTGTCATGCATGTACATCCATGACGATTTTATGACAGAATCAAGATAGTCATACCTGTGCTGTCGTAGAAGTGTTCCATGACATTAAAAAAATTATCATCACAGAAGTGTCCACTTCCATGACGATAAATCGCGCATCATAGAAGTGCTTTCGTCAAGGGTAACCGACACGTGGCATCCACCGTAACGGGTCGCCGTTAAGCTATTGGGTTCCGGTTTGGCTCCGATAACCCGTTAACAACGCGGACCAATGGGGATTTCCACGTGTAAAATTCTCATTCGCCGGCAGATCCACGTGTCGGCCCGATGTTCGGACAGTTGTCATCCAGCGAATGGACGGAACGCGCCTATGATACGTCGACACGTGTCTCAGCCCAACAGTGGCCCATTCAGGTTAAAAGGTCAGGCCTGTCAAAATAAGCAGGCCGGCCCATTAGCGGACTACTTGAGTCAGGTCCATTCACAAGCACGGCCCATACAAGTTACACAGAATCGGCCCATCAAAGGCCCATTCTAGATTTGACAATTTCCAGCCCATCGTCAGTTTCAGCCCGTTAATGGCCCGCTACGTCTTTGGGCCCAATTACGGCCCGAGCTTCTTTCGGCCTGTTAGCAGCCCATCATCAGTTCCAGCCCGTTAATGGCCCGGGACGTCTTTCGGCCTTTTCTCGACCCATTCGGCAGTTGAGCCAATTATAGCCCGTTGTGAGTTTAGGCCTGTCCTCGACCCATTTGGTAAATGGGCCAACCTAGACCCTTTTGTCTTTCGGCCTGTAACGGCCCGCACAACAGTTGGGGCTTTGACTTTGGGTCCATTAGAGGCCCATGTTCCGCAGGGCAAAATTTCAGCCCGATGCGACTTTCGGCCTGTTAAAAGCCTAGTTTGCAAATTGGGCCTCCTCTGGCCCATAACACTTTCGGCCTCTTACTGGCCCGTAAAGTAAAAGGGCCAAGACAAAATTGACATTTATTTCGGCCTGCTAGAGGCCTGCGGGCCATTTCCATTTATACGGCCATATCGAGCTTTTGGCCTGTTAACGGCCTGCTAAGAGCCGTTGTTACGGTGGGCCACATCATTCGGGATCCACTAAATATTATTTTGACCAGCCCAATTAAGGCCCGCTTTGACTACACATGTTTGTTCGTTTGTATGGCGTCCAAGAAATGTTTGGGTGTTGGCCCCCGTTTCAACGTATAGCATATTCAAGAATTATCCTACTATATGCTATCGCCTCTAAAAACATACACTATACAATAAAAAGACTAAGGCATAGAAATGTAGAATAATCCTGCACTATACAATAAAAAATTACAGCCGGATATACCCACTTGGCATTATAGTTCGGCACCAGTGATAATAAAGTGTACACAAACAACAAATTACATACACTGGACAAATAAAGCTCATACGTCATGGACACGCATCAACAGAACTTACCATTTGAACTATAATCTCTTCAGAAAATAGGATTGGCCGGATTCAGATAGCACAAATTTCAGTCTGCAAAATCTCCAATTCCTTCGTGGTTACCTCAGTGTCTCATTTCATTTTTTTGACTCCTGCGTCTAATACCTGCAAGTCCAGTCTCAACTTGTTGATTGTACGTTGAGAATCATGTACACGTTGTCTTGCCACCTCTAGTTGATGCTCGAGAACATCAGCACATTCCAATTCCAATCCATAATCATTTGGTAACGGCCATGCCGCACTGCTCGCAGATCTTTGTGTTGATGTCACTTCATCCTAAAATGTTTCTGTAAGTACACATGACTAGGGCAAAAATATAGTTACAACAGTGAAGCGAGCAAGATAGACTATTTTGTACATGGAAAAACATGACTAACAATAATGTTACATGTCATGAAGCATAAACAGGCGACATTTTAAAAATTACAAAAATGGTAGTCTGTGCAGCCCGCAATCAGAAATCTCTCTTACCAGAGGAGCATGATGTTGGGGCCAAATCCAAAACACAGACAAGTTACAAATTTAGACAACGCGTTGCATATAAGTAAGCAAGCGATTGGCCATTCTGTAGCTCAATTAAAGTCTTACGGAGCATAATGAACAACAGAGGGATTCATAGAAACCTACTACAGCAAGCAAAACTATGCAATCATTAGCCTAGTATAAACTAGATTGTGAGCCTCATGCAGTAATAGTTGGTTAATAGACTTCAAAGCTTCAGGCAAACTTCGCGATCCACTGCTTCCACCCTGTTTGTGCCGCTTGCATGAAATTCTTGTATGCAAGTTCAGTGTGGTATGATGTTCTATATGATTGTGTCAACTATATAAGTTTTGACTGAGCATCAGCAATGCATATGGCTGAAAGATGTATTTACGAGCATCGACCGATGGGCCTCTCTCTCTCTCTCTCACACACACACGCACTAGTGGGACCCGTTGAATTATTTCTTCGCAAATTTTAATTAGGTTCCACTGTACTCTAACTTTTTTCTGAAGTTATTAATTGAGCTCAGTGACTTCAAAAGTTGTACAGAAGCCTTGTTTGGGCCTTTCCGGCGTCGCTGAATGTTGGCTGAGTAGCCATGTTATGTACGAGTTCGTTGGTTTCAACATAGCCCTACCCGTAGCGATCCACTGCTTCCATCCTGATTGTGCCGCCTGCGTGAAATTTTTGTATGCAAGTTAAGTGTGCTATGATGTTCTATATGATTGTGTCAACTATATAAGTTTTTACTGAGCATCAGCAATGCATATGGCTAAAGGATGTATTTACGAGCATCGACCGATGGGTCTCTCTCTCACACACACACACGCACGCACGCACACACGCACAAGTGGGACCCGTTGAATTATTTCTTTGCTCATGACAGCTTTTAATTAGGTTCCACTGTAATCCAACTTTTTGCTTAAGTTTTTAATTGAGCTCAGTGACTTCAAAAAGTTGTACAGAAGCCTTGTTTGGGCCTTTCCGGCGTCGCTGAATGTGGGCTGAGTAGCCATGTTAGGTTGTACTGTACTGCACATGCCTTTTTTTCAACATCAGCAATGCAACTGGGCCGACAGTTGTACACAATATCCGGGTCAACTCGTTATTCTCCGCCCCGCTGGGCTGCAAACTTTCCTAGGAGGGATGCATTAGGCTTAACAAAAAAATGGGCTTTAAGAAATAATAAATGGGATGTAATTATAAAAACTGGGCAGTAACTATAAAAAATGCACCAAACACGTAATTAGTTTAAAAAATATTATTATTGGATTTTGAAAATTTTAATTTCAATACTTGTTGCGCGCACAATATTGAGTTGGATTTTCTACAAATTTATTTTGAAATTATATTTAATCTGACTAGAAATTTCAGGGTAAAAATATTTTGGATCCCATCAAAATGTGGGAAATTTTAGAATTCTGTTTTGAGCAGTTGGTTGAAATTATTAATTGTTGTCCTAGCTAGAAAATGGGCTGCACTTATAACAAACTGTAAATGGGCTATAGAAAATTCCATTAGAATTCAAAAATGGGTTGTACATTCTTACAAATCGCAAATGGGCTATATGTTCTCTGCCACACACTTGTGGGCCCGTCCCCTAAAAAACTAAGTTGACGCGTATGCAAGGCTTTGTCAACTTATAGTCAACACACGGTTCTAGCAGCAGTGGCCGTTGGATGTCCATCCAACGGATGTCGTGCTTCTTCTTCAATCTCGGATATTCTTGCTTCAGCCGCCCAAAAAATGATTCCTCCCCCTGACATCTGGGGCGCACCGTTTCGGAGGCTGACCTGTGGGCCTACTAAGTTGACGCGTACCAAGGGCTTTGTCAACTTAGTCAATATAAACGATTCTACCTACAGTGACTGTATGATGTCCATCCAACGGCCGTCGTGCTTATTCAACCTCTAGTCTTCTTGCTCCAGCCGCCCAAACCAGTATCGACCGTGCCGCCTGCTCCTGCCTCCCGTGTCCGGCTGTGCTGCCACCGCTGGCCATGCCATCCCTCTGTACTCACCCACACCTCCTGTTATTCTCCGGTAATGGCAACCTCACACCACAACCGAAGCAGTCAACCCACGTACTCCCCTTCGTGTGGGCATCCACTGTCGCGTCTCCCCCGGCTCCGCGTCGTTCCCTTCCTAGGCCTCGCCGTCGTCCACCGCCTTGGTCCTCTCGGCGCGGCGCGGTCAATGTGGTTAACAAAGGACAGCCATCGGAAGAGGACTTTAGGTGGTGAGGCTGACAGCTGGACCCACCAGCTACATCTTTGAACACAAGGAAGTGCCTCCTTATTACTCGCAAAATAAAAACGATTCCTCCCCCTGGCAGCTAGGACCGACCAGCTATATCTTCGCACACAAGGAAGTGCGTCCTTATCCTCCCTGACCGCTGGGACCCACCCAGTCAAAGAGTACGTAGCGTTGTCTGTCTGGTCGCGAACGTGTATGTACATACTGGTCGATCGGTCTCTCTGCAAGTATGAACCATGGCCGAGTGAGTAGCGGCACGTGTCGTTGTAGGGCACCCAACATAGTAGTTCACGCAGTCCCGTCTAAGTCCTGTACACGTACGTATAGCCACATGGCAAAAAATACGGCCACGTACGTACATACGGGCGGGCTCTCGAGCGCGTACTCACGCATATATACGGACGACCAGGGCTTGTGTACATGGAGAGGCAACGGACGGCAACAACGACATCCTGTTCATCGGGCAGCGAACCGGCTGGGTCGAAACGGAGAAACATCGTCCTGTTCATCGGGAGGCAACCGACTAGGTCAGAACGCATCCTGTTCAACGGGACCCAACTGGCATGGACAGAACAGCCGAAACGGGATCTGGCGTACCACAGAACGGAGGAAACAGCCTTCTGTTCGACCGACCATGGTCGAAACGGGATCCTGTTCATCGGGAGGGGTCTGGCGTACCGCAAAACGGAGGAAACAGACTTGTGTTCGAGTGCCTATGGTGAAACGGGGTCCTGTTGATCGGGAGGGGTGTGGCGTACCGCAAAACGGAGGAAACGGACTTGTGTTGGAGCGCCTACGGTCGAAACGGGGTCCTGTTCATCCACCGTCTACCACCTCGCTCCAGCCTCCACGGGCTACTGTTCATCCACCGTCGACCTCCTCCACCCTCCACGGCCACTGTTCATCCACGGCTACTGTTCATCCAGCCTCCACCGGTTGCTATTCATAGAGCCTCCACGGGGTCCTGTTCATCCACCCGCAACCGGCTGGGGTGCGGCGGCCTCCTCGGGGTCCTGTTCATCCAGTGGCAATGGCCTACTACCACGGGGTCCTGTTCATCCAACCCTCACCGGGAACTGTTCATCCACAACCAACCAACCGGCTCGACTCACCACGTCTTGACTCGTTCTACGTACTGCGCGCACGGTAGCAATCGTCACTGTTCATTGAGAGGCAACCCAACACCGGCTGGCTACGTGTCGCACGGGGGCTCGATCGGCTTCAGTAAGTAGCAGCAGTGATCAATCGCTCGGGTTCAGTTAGCAGCAGCAGCGAAGGAATTGCTCGGGTTCAGTCATCAGCGAGTGAATCGCTGGGGTTCAGTTAACAGCCATGGCATCGGTCACTCGGGTTCAGTAACGTGCGATCGCTCCGGGTTCAGTTAGCCAACGCCTCGCACACAGGCGCGTACACGAGAGAAACGCGCAAACCATAGTGCATCGCTCGGCCCCGACCACCCACTGTAACCGGGAACTCCGCGATATTTCCTCTCCCTCGCTTCTACCATGATTTTTCTGTCATGGGCGGCCTAAAGAATGCCATGCAGCTATGTCTCCACGATATTTTCTGTCATGATTTTTTGTCATAGAAGTAGGAGGCCACCACATGTATGATGATACCGGGTTTTGTCACAATTATTGTCATAGACGTGTCATAAGCATGACAGAATTATTTTTCGTTCGGCCCAAAATGTCACGGATGTGTCTTTTTTTGTAGTGTTGGGTTGTGGTGTTGATCTTGCTCATGTAGTCGAACTTGTGTTGGATGCTCAAGGTTGATATAGTCCATCGAGAGTTGGGAGCACCACTTGTAGTTTGAGTTCATCCTCCTACATGGGTTATGTCAGGACCCCGATTCCAAGTCACATCGATCTAGCCGGTAACACCTCATATCACTTTGCGGCCTCACGCACGGTATTCCCACGGGTGTCGCCTTACCATGGCCCCGGACTGTTTGCGCCTTTTGGCTCACGTATATGATAGTGTCGCTAGCATCCATATGACAGAGAACCCGGGCCGACATGACTAGTCGTGAACCCAAAGTGGCACTAACTTACGGGGACAGGCATACATGAATCAACATCGAGCATGTCGGTCAGCAGCGTGCGAATCCGGGCTGTAGCACTGGGCTAACAGGACTCCGGTGAACCGGGCTGTAGCAGGCTAGGCAGGACTCCGGAGGTCACCGCGTGACATTTCCCCGAAGGGACAGACACAGGAACGAAGTGAATCACATGCCGGCCAGTCAAGTGTTCCGGAGCAGTAGTGCTGGGCTAGCAGGACTCCGGTGAACGGGGCTGTAGCGGACTACTATGGCTCATGGAAGCACAAGACTACATTTCCCCATAGGAGAGGCTACCAAGGATAAACAACTAGGTTGTCGGATCCCACACATACCAAGCATTTCAATCATACACGCAATATGCTCGATATGTGTAAATACAAGATGGCATCACAACAAAACTCTATGACTCAAAGTATTTATTCATTAGGCTCCGAGGAGAGAGATATTACAAACATGGGTCTCATGACCCAACATTCAGGGCATACAAGTCAAAGCACATGCGGAAGCTTAACATGTCTGAGTACAGACATCTACAAATGAAAAAGGCTGAGAAGCCTGACTATCTACCAGATCCTGCCGAGGGCACAAGATCGTAGCTGAGGTAACAAACTAAACGTCGAAGTCCACACGGAACTACTAGCGAGACTGACGTCTCTCTGCAAAACATAAAATAGACAAACATGAGTACAAATGTACCCAGCAAGACTTACATCAGAACAAACTACATATGCATCAGTATCAACAAAGGGGGTGGTGGAGTTTGACTGTAGCTAGCCAGCTTTGACTCAGTGGCTATCCTAAACTATGACTGCAAGTAACTCTTTTGAGGTGGCGCACACGAGTCCACATATTCACCATTCAATACACCACTATGGATCCGCTCCCGTCTACCTACGAGAACGCCATCCATAGCACTAACGCTTATTGTAACGCCCGGATAATCAAGCTACAGTAATCTCTGCTAATGATGCCACGTCACCTCGATTACTGTTGCTAATCTCGCTTTAGTGCGAAAACCGATTCAAATTCAAATTCAAAATAGAGACAAACAACCAAAGTTTTCAAACATTAAAACAAAAATGTTTAGGTTGTGACTTAATTATGTTTAATAAATTAGGTACAACCTATGTATTTTTACAAAACTAAAATGTTAGGTAAATAAAGAGAAAGCAGAAAAGAAAATAAAGAAAAAGGAAAATATCAAAAACACAAAACAAACTAACAAAAAAAATGAAATGGCAACCCCCTTCCCCCCTCACTGGGCTTCGGTCCAGCTCACAGCTGGCCAGCCCAACTGGGCAAAGGCCCAATCGGCCACCCCCACTCCCCATATCCCCCATCCCCGAAACCCTAACCCAGTCACACCACGTTCACCCCCACTTCCCCACTTCCTTCGATCCCCTCCCCCCGTCTGGATCGGGCTGCGCCCCGAGCCCCAACGCCCGTCGCGTGCCCCCGACACTGATCGCCGGTGCCGCCTCCCTACCGGACAGGCCGTCCTCGACCTCCTCCTCGCCGACCCCCCTCTCCCTCGCCCCTCTGCCCGATCCCGATCTGGATCGGGAGGGGGCCGCCCCGACATCGCCGGCGCCATCGACACCACCCGCCGCTCAGTGTCCCTGGAGCCACCTCGACGCCGCGCCTCGTCGCCCGACGCCGTCTGGAGCTACTCCACCTCGGCAACATCGCCGGACCGCCTCCCCGTCTCCATCAACGTCGTCGTCCCCGTCTACCTCCCCGGGCCTCGCTGCCCTTGACCCTACGCCCCGCGGTGAGGCCCCAGCCTCTCCTCCTTTTTCCATCGCGCTGCGCTCCGACATGCCCAGCTGCGCGCTCGCCGCGCACCACGCGCTGCCCGACCACCGCTGCTCCGCCCCGCTCGCGCTCAAGCCCCTCCCGGGGAGCACTCCGCAGCCGCTCTCGTGCCCGGCTGCACCACTGCGTGCGCGCGCGCACCCGCAGCCGCACGCCGCCGCGCCTCCCCCTGCATGCTCTCCTCCTTGCCGCGCCTGGCCGCCGGCGCCGCGCCGCGCCTAGCAAGTCCAGCCCCCGCGGCTGGCCTGGGAGAGCGCCGTAACGGGCGCCCACGCGCTCGCATCCGTCGCCCATCGCCCACACCCGCTAGGCCCCCAGGGGCCTATGACAGGAGGGCCCCGCCTCCAGAACGTTTCCATAAAAATAATAATTAAAAAAAGTAATATAAATAATGATAAAAATATTATATTAAATAATTAAATTAATTAAGTTAATTAATCCTTATTAATTAATCTGATTAACTTGTTAGTTTAATTAAACAGTAATTAGTTAGCTAAACCCTAATTAACCTAAACAGAGAATGACAGGTGGGTCCCACTGGACCCACACGTCAGTTTGACCAGTCAAACCTCTGTTGACTACTGACGTCATGCTGACGTCAGCAAGCCCTGTTCTGGATAATGTTGAATTAAAATAATTAAATAAATCCTAAAATGATTTAAATCTTTTAAAATTAGTATAAAATAAACCGTAGCTCGGATGGAAAAACTTTGTACATGAAAGTTGCTCAGAAGAACGAGACGAATCCGGATACGCAGCCCTTTCGTCCACCACACATCCCTAACCTATCGAACTCGCAACTTTCCCCCTCCGGTTCATCTGTCCCAAAACGCAAAACACCGGGAATATTTTCCCGGATGTTTCCCCCCTTCGCCGGTATCACCTACTACCGCGATTGGGCACACCTAGCATCACGCTTTGTCATGTCATGCATTATCATGCATTTGTTTGCATTGCATTTATTGTTTCTTCCCCCTCTTCTCTCGCTAGACACCGAGACCGACGCCGCTGCTACCTAGTACGACTACGGTGTTGACGACCCCTCCTTCTCGGCTGAGCTTCCAGGCAAGCCCCCCCTTGATCACCAGATATCGCCTATTCTTCTCTATACTGCTTGCATTAGAGTAGTGTAGCATGTTACTGCTTTGGTTAATCCTATTCTGCTGCATAGCCTGTCATTGTTGCTACAGTTGTTACCCTTACCTGTTATCCTACTGCTTAGTATAGGATGCTAGTGTTCCATCAGTGGCCCTACACTCTTGTCTGTCTGCCATGCTATACTACTGGGTCGTGATCACTTCGGGAGGTGATCACGGGTATATACCATATACTTTATATACATGACACATGTGGTGACTAAAGTCGGGTCAGCTCGTTGAGTACCCGCAAGTGATTCTGATGAGGGGGCTGAAAGGACAGGTGGCTCCATCCCGGTAGAGGTGGGCCTGGGTTCCTGATGGCCCCCGACTTATACTTTGTGGCGGAGCGACAGGGCAGGTTGAGACCACCTAGGAGAGAGGTGGGCCTGGCCCTGGTCGACGTCCACGGATACTTAAAAATAACACGCTTAACGAGTTCTTGGTATTTGATCTGAGTCTGGCCATTTGGTCTATACGCACTAACCAACTACGCGGGAACAGTTATGGGCACTCGACGTCGTGGTATCAGCCGAAGCCTTCGTGACGTCAGCGACTGAGCGGTGCGCGCCGGATTGGACTGGAACGCCTGCTATGCTAGGTATGCTTCCGGCCGCATTCGCAACATGCAGGTGTGCAATGGGCGATGCGCCCAGACCCCTGCGCCATAGGATTTAGACCGGCGTGCTGACCTCTCTGTTGTGCCTAGGTGGGGCTGCGACGTGTTGATCTTCCGAGGCCGGGCATGACCCAGGAAAGTGTGTCCGGCCAAATGGGATCGAGCGTGTTGGGTTATGTGGTGCACCCCTGCAGGGAAGTTTATCTATTCGAATAATCGTGTCCCTCAGTAAAAGGACGACCCGGAGTTGTACCTTGACCTTATGACAACTAGAACCGGATACTTAATAAAACACACCCTTCCAAGTGCCAGATACAACCCGGTGATCGCTCTCTAACAGGGCGACGAGGAGGGGATCGCCGGGTAGGATTATGCTATGCGATGCTACTTGGTGAACTTACCATCTACTCTCTTCTACATGCTGCAAGATGGAGGTGGCCAGAAGCGTAGTCTTCGACAGGATTAGCTATCCCCCTTTTATTCTGGCATTCTGCAGTTCAGTCCACCGATATGGCCCTTTCACATATACTCATGCATATGTAGTGTAGATCCTTGCTTGCGAGTACTTTGGATGAGTACTCACGGTTGCTTTTCTCCCTCTTTTCCCCCTTTCCATTCTACCTGGTTGTCGCAACCAGATGCTGGAGCCCAGGAGCCAGACGCCACCGTCGACGACGACTCTTACTACACCGGAGGTGCCTACTACTACATGCAGGTCGCTGACGATGACCAGGAGTAGTTTAGGAGTATCCCAGGCAGGAGGCATGCGCCTCTTTCGATCTGTATCCCAGTTTGTGCTAGCCTTCTTAAGGCAAACTTGTTTAACTTATGTCTGTACTCAGATATTGTTGCTTCCGCTGACTCGTCTATGATCGAGCACTTGTATTCGAGCCCTCGAGGCCCCTGGCTTGTATTATGATGCTTGTATGACTTATTTATGTTGTAGAGTTGTGTTGTGATATCTTCCCGTGAGTCTGTGATATTGATCATACACATTTGTGTGCATGATTAGTGTATGATTGAATCGGGGGCGTCACAAGTTGGTATCAGAGCCGACTGCCTTTAGGAATCCCCTTTCCAACTCCTTGGTCGAAGTTGAGTCTAGTGACTGAAAAACTTTTACTAACATGGTTGTGTGGCTTACGGGCCCACGTCGCCATTGGGTGGTATTAGGATCTTTTACTCCTCGATCTTTACTCTGGGACTCTAATCTCTCTTCTATTCGGGTTAAATGATTTTTGCTAACCCTAACACTAGGATCTCGTAACTACTTTCTCCCGGAGAGCCACTTCACTCCAGATGATGGCTTGATTCATTAGAAGACCCTGAAGATACCCCCCGTTGTTAACCCGAGAACTTGTGTTCATCGCGTTTGCAATTCCCCTTCCACCGTCAACCCTTATGGATAACTACATGCAGTTTTCATTCTTACATTCATCCCTAGTTGGTCTTGTTATTACAAGATACCCCGAAATACTCGTCGTTGTTTCGAGAATCCTTTTTGCCCACTGCCTTGCAGTTCCTTGTTTCCTGAATACGCCTACAAATTAATCCTCACACTTACCGAGGATTTGTTTCTTCCCAGTTGTTCAGGTGCTTCACAAAATTCCTCAAAATACTATCCGATCTTTCAAAAACCCTGAGCATCCTCTTGCTCTTGAAATTCATGCTTGCTTGCATTATGGTTAATCCCATAAGCCTGGTAATCTTATTGGCATCCTTTGTCAAATATTTTGAGTCCATTGATTCAATATGATTGCGAATGCTCGCAATCCTCAATCATATCCTAGAATTCATCCTTCCGGCTCAGACGTCATTTTTAACATGAGCTGGATCTCGACCAATCAAATTGTCGTCGCTTGTACCCCTAAGCTTACTCAAGTTATCCATCCTTAATCAGAGCATTTGCTTCTGATCCTTTGATTTGGAAACTATAATTCCTTTACATGTGAGCTTTGAATTAGTCAGTTGCTTCTATAATCCAATGCCTTCACATTGTTTTTCCTCTGGTTATGTGCCGATACTCACATCAGCTCCGCTATGGACCGTCAGATCCTTTGTTGGAATATCATCCGACAGTGTCTTTCGTATACAAAATCATGGAGAAGTTCTTTCCTTGATACACAATGCCTTCAGTAAATTGTATCCTCTCATTTTGTCACCCATGCTCTACTATCGAGCTTGAGTTATTTACCCCTGAAGTTTGTGATATATGTTTCCACGATGCCCCGATGGGTTGAACCTAGGCCTTCCTTAATATGTGTGACCTCGAAAGTTTTCACGAGTCATACTCTTCTGGTATTTTGCTAGATAAAATTTCAACATTACAACTTCTTCGAAAATGAGAAGTGAATGAAAGGTTATGCATTAGAGAAGTGGGAGTCAACCTTGAACTTTGTGTTCATGCCCATGGACACGATGTAGATCTTATCATTAAAAGCTTCTCTTAAATTAATTATTCCCTTGGTATAAGTTCATCTTATATCTGGGATCTAGCCTTTTGCAATCGTGGTTCTGACCATGTTCTCCTTTAAATACCATTTCTCGTGCAAGATTAAGCACTTGTCTTCTGTAGAGCAATACCCTAGTCCAACCTCTACTTTGATCTGTTGTCGAGTATTACCCCCCTGGTATCTCGAGGTTATCTGGGAACTACATAAATTCTTATGAGATCTTCATCAAGTACTATATTCTCACTGATTACAATTTTTCATGGGCTCTGAGTTATTAAACACTCAAAGACACCGATAACTGAATCGAGTCCGCACTACGGTTCAACAACTCTTAGTAATCTTCTTTAAGTACGAGTTTGTACCCGATCACGCCATTCCTAGCCTGTTTGGCTATATCATTATCGTGATGATTTTAATTGTGCTACATGGTCCTTATTCTCGGAGCACCACTTTCGACGCTGAGCTAAGCTTACGTCGATTTTCCTCGTCATGTCATTTCGCCTTGCACATCAAACTTGATTTTGAGTTTGTGTCGTACCCTTGGTTCCAATAACCTTTCGCTTCATCATTACTTTGACTTGATGTCGTCGTCGATCGATTACATCTTCATGAACTCTCGCGACAAATGTGTCGTGAATATCATCAACATTCTGAGCTCTTCCAAGAGATCTATCGAATTTTGATGAGAAATACCATCCTTTGCCCTCGATGGTTTGGGTTATCATCGACAACATTATTGCATTCCCCCCAACACAAAAACTTGTTCGTGTTTTGTGTTATACCTTGAGTTCCTTGCTACCCATCATTTGTTCTTCTTTACCTTGAAGTATTACCACCTTTTATGTCAAGAATGTTGTGGGAATTTTACCACCTCTTGAGAATTCTTGATATACTAATATCTCTCGCCATTTGCGTTCCTTTCTTGGTCTCCGTGTTGTTTCTAACCGGAATACCGAAAAGTGGGTTGTGATGTGTAAAATTCAAAAACTTCTAACAACCCTCTTGCTTTGAAGTTAATGGTCGGCCGTTCATTCTTAGACTATTGCTTATTGAATCACTATTCCGACGTTGGTCGTGCAACCCAGCCCATATTCGGGTGCACCTTTCAACCAATGTTTAATTGTGTATGTTTTCCTCGAGCATACATCATTATACCATTTGATCTGACAAATGTTATCTCCTTGTTCACATAATTGTGGAAATCCATCTTTTGTTAATCTCGATGAATTGCCGCTGTTTCCATCAGCCACCTCCTCATCCTCTCGTTGGTTTACTGATGAACTTTTGTTTTGGAACTCGCTTCCATAGTTCATTTCTCGAGAATTTTACAATGTCATCTTGTCAATTTGTATTACACCTTTTCCTCTCAGGCATCCTGAGTCTGAGGTATTTTGACACCAATCAGATCTGAATCTCGGTCAGATATGATGGTTGGAACATTTTCCAAGAGTCACAACATTGGTCTTTATATGACCCGGTAAGGTGATGTCATGCCTAGCACACATGGCCGGAGGACCTATTGTTATAGTTTCCATCTTAGCAAGGTTAACCATTCTTCCATGAGGAAATTGTGAGACTTATTCTATAAGTTGTTCCTGATGAATCCTTTGTATATCCAAGTCCGACCTTTGCTTGAAGACCATGTCAATACTATCTCAAAGCATGTCTGTGGTACTCTGATTTTCAATCAGAGCATTTGAAGAACAATGCTAAATTTTCTTTGTCCATTATCCAAATACCGTTGTTTGGGTTATGTCATGAAATTCCTCTCTCCTTACCTAAACGGTTATCTACTTTCTATCCTGTCATGGATATCATGCTCTGCTTGTCCTTGGGAAGGATATATCCCTGAAACATGTGTTTAAACACATTTACCTTTCCATTGTTCTGTTTAATCTGATGGTCACCTTTTCCTTTTCATTGATTTGTTTAACCTTTCTGGTGATCTATATGATCTAAGCAGTAATTTTCTCCTGCTTATGTAAACACCTTGGTGTACAACCGTGTCAGTAAGACCCTGTTGCATTTGTTGATGACATTCCGGTAACCACCGATGGACGAGAACCTTGCCTACTGGTCCGCCTCGTTCAAACGAACAGGAAAATGGTTTTCTTCGTCCCTCGCCCTTGGTACCGATGTTGTTGCTGACATAACCGACAGACTATCCTCTGACATGCCTTGCTTACATGATCGTGCAAGATGTCACCGACCTTCCTACTTTTAACCACATGGTGGGCCCATAACCCACAGTTCCACACGATCGAAACCTGACTCTCCTGTACACCTTGTTGACAAAGTTATCCCTTACTCTTGGTTTCGTGTGTAATTCATGAGCCACCTTCCTAGTGATCTGTTCCGGTATCAGATGCAATACTTAAACTTGATGCTTTGAACCCCTTTCACACTCTTTTTCAGGCATCGAACAATTGTCTAATCCACTTGGAACTCCTTATTGTACCTTCTTACCTTACTCTCGATTTGTTCAACTCGAGAGATACTCATCTGTTCATTCACGGGAAAACCCCAGACGATTACCCCTTAAGCATTCTGTCGTAGCCGAGCTACCCCTTACCTATTCGTAAGCACGAAGGAACCCCCGAAGAAAGGATGACGACTTCACCATGATGACCTGAAGCAAAGAAATGAAGACATCAATGTAATGGATCGACCTATTCGAGGACAGCAACCAAGGCCGAGAAGATCCGTTAGAATTTCGTAACTAGACCTTCCCCCCTTCTCTACCTCTTAAATCTCGGGACGAGATTTCTTGTAGTGGAGGAGAATTGTGACGCCCAGATAATCAAGCTACAGTAACCTCTGCTAACGATGCCACGTCACCTCGTTTACTGTTGCTAATCTCGCTTTAGTGCGAAAACCGATTCAAATTCAAATTCAAAATAGAGACAAACAACCAAAGTTTTCAAACATTAAAACAAAAATGTTCGGGTTGTGACTTAATTATGTTTACTAAATTAGGTACAACCTATGTATTTTTACAAAACTAAAATGTTAGGTAAATAAAGAGAAAGCAGAAAAGAAAATAAAGAAAAAGGAAAAGATCAAAAACAGAAAACAAACTAACAAAAAAATGAAAGGGCAACCCCCTTCCCCCCCTCACTGGGCTTTGGTCCAGCTCACAGCTGGCCAGCCCAACTGGGCAAAGGCCCAATCGGCCACCCCCACTCCCCATATCCCCCATCCCCGAAACCCTAACCTAGTCACACCACGTTCACCCCCACTTCCCCACTCCCTTCGATCCCCTCCCCCTGTCTGGATCGGGCTACGCCCCGAGCCCCAACGCCCGTCGCACGCCCCCGACACCGATCACCGGTGCCGCCTCCCTACCGGACAGGCCGTCCTCGACCTACTCCTTGCCGACCCCCCTCTCCCTTGCCCCTCTTCCCGATCCCGATCTGGATCGGGAGGGGGCCGCCACGACGTCGCCGGCGCCCTCGACACCGCCCGCCGCTCACCGTCCTTGGAGCCACTTCGACGCCGCGCCTCGTCGCCCGACGCCGACCGGAGCTACTCCACCTCGGCAACATCGCCGGACCGCCTCCCCGTCTCCATCAATGTCGTCGTCCCCGTCTACCTCCCCGAGCCCCGCTGCCCTTGACCCTACGCCCCGCGGTGAGGCCCCGGCCTCTCCTCCTTTTTCCCTCGCGCTGCGCTCCGACATGCCCAGCTGCGCGCTCGCCGCGCACCACGCGCTGCCCGACCACCGCTGCTCCGCCCCGCTCGCGCTCACGCCCCTCCCGAGGCGCACTCCGCAGCCGCTCTCGCGCCCGGCTGCACCACTGCATGCGCGCGCACACCCGCAGCCGCACGCCGCCGCGCCTCCCCCTGCATGCTCCCCTCCGTGCCGCGCCTGGCCGCCGGCGCCCCGCCGTGCCTAGCAAGTCCAGTCCCCGCGGCTGGCCTGGGCGAGCGCCGTAACGGGCGCCCACGCGCTCGCATCCGTCGCCCATCGCCCACACCCGCTTGGCCCCCAGGGGCCTATGACAGGAGGGCCCCGCCTCCAGAACGTTTCCATAAAAATAATTAAAAAGTAATATAAATAATGATAAAAGTAATATATTAAATTAATTAAGTTAATTAATCCTAATTAATTAATCTGATTAACTTGTTAGTTTAATTAAATAGTAATTAGTTAGCTAAACCCTAATTAACCTAAACAGAGAATGAAAGGTGGGTCCCACTGGACCCACACGTCAGTTTGACCAGTCAAACCTCTGTTGACTGCTGACGTCATAATGACGTCAGCAAGCCCTGTTCTGGATAATGTTGAATTAAAATAATTAAATAAATCCTAAAATGATTTAAATCTTTTAAAATTAATATAAAATAAACCGTAGCTCGGATGGAAAAACTTTGTACATGAAAGTTGCTCAAAACGACGAGTCGAATCCGGATACGCAGCCCGTTCGTCCGCCACACATCCCTAACCTATCGAACTCGCAACTTTCCCCCTCCGGTTCATCTGTCCGAAAACGCGAAACACCGGGAATACTTTCCCGGTTGTTTCCCCCCTTCGCCGGTATCACCTACTACCGCGGTTGGGCACACCTAGCATCACGCTTTGTCATGTCATGCATCGTCATGCATTTGTTTGCATTGCATTTATTGTTTCTTCCCCCTCTTCTCTTGCTAGACACCGAGACCGACGCCGCTGCTACCCAGTACGACTACGGTGTTGACGACCCCTCCTTCTCGGCTGAGCTTCCAGGCAAGCCCCCCCCCCTTGATCACTAGATATCGCCTATTCTTCTCTATACTGCTTGCATTAGAGTAGTGTAGCATGTTCCTGCTTTCGGTTAATCCTTTTCTGCTGCATAGCCTGTCATTGTTGCTACAGTTGTTACCCTTACCTGCTATACTACTGCTTAGTATAGGATGCTAGTGTTCCATCAGTGGCCCTACACTCTTGTCCGTCTGCCATGCTATACTACTGGGCCGTGATCACTTCGGGAGGTGATCACGGGTATATACCATATACTTTATATACATGACACATGTGGTGACTAAAGTTGGGTCAGCTCGTTGAGTACTCGCAAGTGATTCTGATGAGGGGGCTGAAAGGACAGGTGGCTCCATCCCGGTAGAGGTGGGCCTGGGTTCCTGATGGCCCCCGACTGTTACTTTGTGGCGGAGCGACAGGGCAGGTTGAGACCACCTTGGAGAGAGGTGGGCCTGGCCCTGGTCGACGTCCGCGGATACTTAAAAATAACATGCATAACGAGTTCTTGGTATTTGATCTGAGTCTGGCCATTTGGTCTATATGCACTAACCAACTACGCGGGAACAGTTATGGGCACTCGACGTCGTGGTATCAGCCGAAGCCTTCGTGACGTCAGCGACTGAGCGGCGCGCGCCGGATTGGACTGGAACGCCTACTATGCTAGGTCTGCTTCCGGCCGCGTTCGCAACATGTAGGTGTGCAATGGGCGATGCGCCCAGACCCCTGCGCCATAGGATTTAGACCGGCGTGCTGACCTCTCTGTTGTGCCTAGGTGGGGCTGCGACGTGTTGATCTTCCGAGGCCGGGCATGACCCAGGAAAGTGTGTCCGGCCAAATGGGATCGAGCGTGTTGGGTTATGTGGTGCACCCCTGCAGGGAAGTTTATCTATTCGAATAGTCGTGTCCCTCGGTAAAAGGACGACCCGGAGTTGTACCTTGACCTTATGACAACTAGAACCGGATACTTAATAAAACACACCCTTCCAAGTGCCAGATACAACCCGGTGATCGCTCTCTAACAGGGCGACGAGGAGGGGATCACCGGGTAGGATTATGCTATGCGATGCTACTTGGTGAACTTACCATCTACTCTCTTCTACATGCTGCAAGATGGAGGTGGCCAGAAGCGTAGTCTTCGACAGGATTAGCTATCCCCCTTTTATTCTGGCATTCTGCAGTTCATTCCACCGATATGGCCCTTTACACATATACTCATGCATATGTAGTGTAGATCCTTGTTTGCGAGTACTTTGGATGAGTACTCACGGTTGCTTTTCTCCCTCTTTTCCCCCTTTCCATTCTACCTGGTTGTCGCAACCAGATGCTGGAGCCCAGGAGCCAGACGCCACCGTCGACGACGACTCTTACTACACCGGAGGTGCCTACTACTACATGCAGGTCGCTGACGATGACCAGGAGTAGTTTAGGAGTATCCCAGGCAGGAGGCATGCGCCTCTTTCGATCTGTATCCCAGTTTGTGCTAGCCTTCTTAAGGCAAACTTGTTTAACTTATGTCTGTACTCAGATATTGTTGCTTCCGCTGACTCGTCTATGATCGAGCACTTGTATTCGAGCCCTCGAGACCCCTGGCTTGTATTATGATGCTTGTATGACTTATTTATGTTGTAGAGTTGTGTTGTGATATCTTCCCATGAGTCCATGATCTTGATCGTACACATTTGCGTGCATGATTAGTATACGATTGAATCGGGGGCGTCACAATTATCTTGCGCATTTTAGAGTATGCACTTTCACTTGTCTATGAACTGTACAGGCAACCCAGAAGTCCTTTACCGCGGACACAGCTATTCGAATAGATCATTTATAACCCGGCAGGGGTGTACTTCTTCACACACGCTCTCGCCACTTACCACCATGTACACGTCGTGTATCTCGGCAACCTTCAAGCGGAAGCCTGGCGAGGGAGTTGGCCACGACCTGACTAACCACACACGTCTCTAGTCTAGGTTTATCGCCTATTCGGGTTCCATCCGCGAGGAGATCCGACTGGGGTTTCGCTCACAGCCCCAAACAATGTGTGCAGGGTTCCCGAGACACCAAACGGGCGACTCGGTACACCGGGCCACGGTGTATCTACCGCAACATAGCCCACCCCTAGGGTCAGCGCACGCACGGCCCCCAACACATATCCTACAAACACCAGAAACTAGATGCAACCCCTGGACAGAGAACTAGGCGATCAATAAGTCGAGAGGGGCACTTAAGCATTCCAATGCGTGGTAGTAGCTGTTCATGGATCACAAACACAGAACTCAGTTCCTGAGGATGGCTGCAATGAGACAACCCACCATGTACTCCTACATGGCCTCTCATCGCTACCTTTACCAAATCATGTTCACACACTTAGCTCTCAACAGTAGGACATGTTCACCACATTCCAATTCATCCCCGATGAATCAGACCTGACTCACAACTCTAAGCAGTAGCAGGCATGACAACAAGCATGAATGAGTAGGCACATCAGGGCTCAAACAACTCCTACTCATGCTAGTGGGTTTCATCTATTTACTGTGGCAATGACAGGTCATGCAGGGGAAAGGGGTTCAACTACCGCAGCATGTAACAGTTGAATCGTTGTTGTCCTAATGCAGTAAAAGAGAGCAGGAGTGAGAAAGTGGGATTGTATCGGAATGAACAAGGGGGTTTTGCTTGCCTAGCACTTCTGAAGATAGTATAGCTCTTCATCGGTGTCATTGAACCAATCGTCGGAACCACGTCTACTCAGAGGGGACAAATACCGGCAACAGAGAAGAAACACAATCAATGCAACAATATGATGCATGATCATGACATGGCAATACGATGTGGTTTGAGCTAATGCAACTAGCAACCAGATTAAATGAAGCTGGTTTGAACCAAAGATTCAAATTCAACTCCATATGTGATTATTCAAATGCCATTTATTTGATTTGTCCTAAACAGAAGCTATAAATTGTTCTAACATGCATGAAAAGGGTACAGATGGATAGATTGGATTTTTCTGATCAACTTTCATATATAAATCTTTGCATTTGGAGTTACAGATTAATTTCTATGAATTTTTGAAGTTTGTAGCATTTTCTGGAATTTCCTGTATAAGAATAAATCCAGTAAATGATTTATTGCGTCAGCATTGCGTTAGGGTGACGTTAGTAGTCAATGGGGACGGTCTAGGTCAAACCTGACCAGTGGGTCCCGCGTATCAGTGTCATTAGACTAACTAATTTTAGTTAGTCCTAATCCTAGGTTAATTAGCAGGGCGGGCCCCACCTGTCAAAGACCCAGGGGGTCAAACCCTGGTCAAACAGGGTCAAACCCAGTCAACCAGGGCTAACCCGCCGGCGGCGGCAGACGCGGCGGAAGGGCTCGGGATTGCGCCTCCGGTGCCCAATCGAGCAGCGGAGGGCACGCGCGGGGAGTTGGGGCTCGCCCGCATCCAGGGCGAAATGCGGCAGCAGTGGGGACGGCCGGAGCTCACCGTAACGGAGCTCTAGACGGCGGCCGGAGCTCGACTTCGAGCGGTGCGGGGCTGCGGGGTACGGCGAGGCCAGAGGAAGGGATCTGCGGACTCATGGGACAGCTAGGAGCTCGCTAGGCTCGTCGGTATGAGCGCAGCGGCACAACAGCACAATGCCCGGCGTCCATGGCGGGCGGCGGCGCTCGGTACGGTGGCTAGCAAGGCTACAGCGCGTAAGAGACCACGGGGAGAGAGGGGAAACGTAGGAGAGCTCACGGCGGTCTCGTAGGCTGTCTCAGATGGCCCGGGGAGGCACGGACGGCGACATAGCGTTGCCGGCGATCTCGGACGACCGAGGAGGAAGATGGCGGCGTTGGGGATGAGGCAGAGCTCCTGGCGCCGCTTTGACTCTGTGGAGAGGACTATGACGTCGTAGCGGAGCTCGTGGACAGCTTGGGGAGGCGAGGCAGTGGCTGTGGCCGCGGCAACGGCGAGCGGCGGCAATGGTGGCGTTCCGTCGCGGGAGAGAGAGGGCGGGAGAGGAGGGGATGAGCACAGGAGAGGGTGAGAGAGTCCGGGGGGTGCGTGGCGCTCGGGGCCATCTCCAGCAGCGAGCAAGCAGGCAGAAGGTGGCCGCACAGCGGTGTGCGCTTGTCGGGCACGCGCCCGTCCTCCTGGCAAGGAGGAAGACGGCAAGAGGAGGTGGCCAGGTGGGCTGGGCTGGCCAACTGGGCCGGCCAGGTGGGCTGTGGTGGGCACTAGGTAAGTTCCAAGTGAGTCTCTGCTCTTTTCCTTTTTCTTTCTCTTTTCTAATTCTGACATTTGTTTCTGGACTTAGTAAAAATGGCTAGGCACTTTCAAAAATCATGCAACTAACTGAGGTTACTGTTTGGAATATTTCCAATAGTAAACATTTCAGTTTGTGATTATTTGGACATTTAAAATATTTTATAACATTTAAATGCCCAAATGCAAATAGAGTATGATTTAATTCAGAGCCCAAATATGTCATGGAAAAATGTGCATCACCTCTGGTTACTGTTTCCAGCATTTTCCAAAAATGATGAACATTTTTGAAAGCCATTTGGATTTACTGAAAATATTTTAGTTGAACCTAGTGAATTCCTTTGATGCTAGGGTTTGAACATCCCCAATTCAAATTCATACAAACTCAAACATGATGCATGGATGCAAATGCAACTAATTACAAGCAATACTCTAGGGCTGTGACAGGTTAGCCTTGCAAGGAAGAGCACTTGTGTATCCAAAATGAGAAACATGAAACTTGATACCAAATGCAATTTGATATATAGAAATTGTCAAAGGATATGTCAAGTGAGTTCATGCTTCCTTGTCTTCAACATCCATATAGTACGGACTTGGTGATGTAAAGATTGCTCAAAATGTGAGTGACTTGCAATCTCATAGATTTGGGTTTATCCAAGTACCTACAAGGGTTAGTTAACATGCAAGGGTACAAGTATGGATCCAAGACATATGATCATCATCATAAGACAAATATCGAGGATTGGTCATAAAAAGGTTCATGCCTTGCATGTATCCAAATGGAGCTTCTACTCCAAGTTTGAGGCATCAATGATGTTCAATTCACCTCTCAAATGGCAAAATACTATCTCATCAAGTGGTTTGGTGAATATATCCGCCAATTGCTTATCGGTGTGAACATGCTTAAGATTGATGTCACCTTTAGCAACATGATCTCGAATGAAATGATGACGAACTTCAATATGCTTAGTTCGAGAGTGTTGCACGAGATTGTGAGCAATCTTAATAGCACTTTGATGTCTACTACGCAACTTTATTCTTGTAGACTCGTGTTGGGCCTCCAAGCGCAGAGTTTTGTAGGACAGTAGCAATTTTCCCTCAAGTGGATGACCTAAGGTTTATCAATCTGTGGGAGGTGTAGGATAAAGATGGTCTCTCTCAAACAACCCTGCAACCAAATGCAAGAAATCTCTTGTGTCCCCAACACACCCAATACAGGCAAATTGTATAGGTGCACTAGTTCGGCGAAGATATGGTGATAAAAGTGTAATATTGATGCTAGAAATATATTTTTATAATCTGAATAAATAAAAACAGCAAGGCAGCAATTAGTAAACGGGCACAAAACGGTATTACAATGCTTAAAAATGAGGCCTAGGGTCCGTACTTTTGCTAGTGCAATCTCTCAACAATGCTAATATAATTGGATCATATAACCGTCCCTCAACGTGCAACAAAGAATCACTCCAAAGTTCCTATCTAGTGGAGAACATACGAAGAAATCATTTGTAGGGTACAAAACCACCTCGAAGCTATTCTTTCCGATCGATCTATCCAAGAGTTCATACTAAAATAACACCAAATAATTTTAGATTCATAATACTCAATCCAACACAAAGAACGTCAAAGAGTGCCCCAAGATTTCTACCGGAGAAACAAAAGACGAGAACGTGCATCAACCCATACGCGTAGACTACCCCAATGTTACCGCGGGAATCCACAAGTTGAGTGCCAAAACATATATCAAGTGAATCAATATGATACCCCATTGTCACCACGAGTATTCATATGCAAGACATATGTCAAGTGCTCTCAAATCCATAAAAGTATTCAATCCTATAACAACAAATTCTCAAAGGGAAAAACTCAATTCATCACAACAAGATATAGAGGGGAAAACACCATATGATCCGACTATATTAACAAAGCCCGTGATACATCAAGATCGTGCAATCTCAAGAACACGAGAGAGAGAGAGAGAGAGAGATTAAACACATAGCTACTGGTACAAACCCTCAGCCCGAGGGTGGACTACTCCCTCCTCATCGTGGTGGCCGCCGGGATGATGAAGATGGCCACCGGTGATGATTCCCCCCTCCGGCAGGGTGCCGGAAAGGGTCTAGATTGGTTTTCGGTGGCTATAGAGCCTTGCGGCGGCGGAACTTCTGATCTAGGTTAACCCCGAGGGTATTTTAGGAATTTATAGGGTAAAGAGGGGGTGTAGGAGGCCACTGAGGTGGGCACAACCCACCTGGGCGCGCCTGGGCCACCAGGCGCTCCCTGGTGGGTTGCGCCCCCCTCGGGGCACCCCCAGGTGCTGCTCTAGCCCATTGGTGGTCTTCTGGTCCATAAGAAATCCACAAAAAGTTTCGCGGTGTTTGAACTCCATTGATATTGATTTCCTGCGATGTGAAAAACAAGCAAAAAACAGCAACTGGCACTAGGCACTGGGTCAATAGGTTAATCCCAAAAAATGATATAAAGTTGCTATAAAATGATTGTAAAACATCCAAGAATGATAATATAACATCATGAATACTTCATAAATTATAGATACGTTGGAGACGTATCACACTTTCGTTATCACAAAGCAATGGAACATGTTTCACATGTATCCCATAATCCTTAAGGGTTTGGGTCATCCAAAGTAATTGAGCACAACATGATCCAGCGACAATGTATTCCTCTTCGGTGGTGGATAAGGATACCGAGTTTTGTTTCTTGAAGGACCAAGACACAAGGGATCTACCTAGAAATTGACAAGTACCCGAAGTGGACTTTCTATCAGTCTTGTCAGTGGCATAATCCGAATCGGAGTAGCGATCAAGATCAAAAGATGGCCTCTTAGGATACCAAATGCCAAAGTTTGGTGTATGGATTAAATATCTCACTATCCTTTTCATAGCCTCAAGATGACATTCTTTAGGGGCTGCTTGATATCGTGCACACATGCACACACTTAGCATAATATCGGGACGGGAGGCACATAGATATAACAATGAACCAATTATAGAGCGGTAAACCTTTTGGTCAACCGATTTGGCATCCTTAGTCAAGTCTAGATGTCCACTCGTAGGCATGGGTGTTCTCATACATTTGCTTTCTTGCATGGTGAACTTCTTGAAAAGATCCTTGGTATATTTTTTTTGAGAAACAAAGGTACCCTCCTTAGTTTGGTTGATTTTCAAACCAAGGAAAAAAAATTGAGTTCACTCATCATAGACATCTCAAACTTCTATGACATTAGCCTTCCAAACTTTTCGCTAAAATGGGGGTTAGTAGAACCAAATATGATATCATTCACATAAATATGGCACACAAATAATTCACCATTAACCCTTTTAGTAAAAAGTGTAGAATCAATCTTCCCAATTTCAAAGCCTTTTTCAATAAGAAACTTGGTCAATCATATATACCATGCTCTAGGAGCTTGTTTAAGACCATAAAGATCTTTATGAAGTTTGTAAACATGATCGGGTTTCTTGGGATTAACAAAGCCAGGAGGTTGTTTAACATAGACTTGCTCCTCAATTTCACCATTTAGAAAAGCACTTTTAATGTCCATTTGGTATAAAGTGATGTCATGGTGATTGGCATAAGCAAGTAAGATGCGTATGGACTCAAGTCTAGCAACGGAGGCATAAGTATCACCATAGTCCATACCTTCGACTTGAGTGTAGCCTTGAGCGACGAGACGGGCCTTGTTGCATACAACTTGTCCATCCTCATCTTGCTTATTCCGAAACACCCACTTGGTTCCAATGACATTGTGGTTGTCGTCCGGCTTTTCAACCAAAGTCCACACTTGATTCCTCTCGAAACTGTGTAGCTCTTCATGCATAGCGTTCACCCTATCTGGATCCTCAAGAGCATCTTCAACCTTCATAGGTTCAATACTAGAAATGAATGAATAATGTTCACAAAAGTTAGCCAAACGTGTTTTAGAGCGAGTAATTCTCCCGGTTTGAATATTATCAAAGATTTGTTTGACGGGATGATCTCTTGTGACCCTTACTCGAACTCATGAGAGCTTTTGTTTGGGTCGGGGTGTACATCCTCTTCTTTGTCTTCTTCTTCTTATTCTTCTTGTCCTTTTTCATTGTTGTTGGCGTTACTGTTCTCTTGTGGAGGTGGGGAAGGAGGTCGATGAGGTTCATCTTGTTGTACTTCCTTGTTTCCTTCGTTTTGACGCGTTCCACTTGTGGATGCCTCCAAGTCAACTTGCGGTTCACCTTGGTGTGAAGTTGAGGCTACCACTTAAATGGACCAAGTAATTTCCTTCACCTCTGTTGGACGAACCTTCCCAATAGACAAGTCTTGAATTGCTTCCGAAGGGTCTTTGTCTCCTACATCAATTGGCAATTGCTCTACTTGCGAGCCGTTAGATTCATCAAACTTCACGTCTATCATCTCTTCAACTTTTCGGGTGAAACTGTTGTAGACACGGTAAGTGTGAGAGTTTGAACCATAACCGAGTAGGAACCCTTCATGAGATTTAGGGGCAAATTTTGAATGACGATGCTTGTCAGGAATGTAACACTTTGAGCCAAATACTCGAAAGTATCCAACTTGGGGTTTGTTACCGGTGAGAAGCTCATATGGTGTCTTGCCGAGAAGCTTGTGAAGGCATAGTCGATTTGTAGCATGACAAGCTGTCTCAACCGATTCCGCCCAGAAGTGTCTTGGCGTTTTGTACTCATCAAGCACCGTTCTCGCCATCTCAATTAGTGTCCGGTTCTTCCTCTCAACAACTCCATTTTGTTGAGGTGTGAACGTAGCCGAGAACTGATGTGAAATCCCTTCTTCGTCAAGAAAGGTATCCACATTGGCGTTCTTGAACTCCGTTCCTTTGTCGCTTCGAACCTTCTTGGTCTTCACTTCAAAATGGTTTTCAGCCTTTCTAGCGAACTTCTTGAAGATCTTTTGGACCCATGATTTATCATCAAGAAAGAACACCCACGTAACTCTAGAAAAATCATCAACAATGACTAAACTGAACGAGTTACCACCGAGACTTTTGTAGGCGTTGGGACCAAAAAGATCCATATGAAGTAGCTCAAATGGCCTTCTCGTGGTCATGCTGTTCTTCACAGGATGACTTCAACTAACTTGTTTTCCTGCTTTACAAGCACTGCAAAGTCTATCCTTGTCAAATATAACATCTTTAACACAAAGGATATGATCACCTTTGATAAGCTTATCAAGATTTCGCATGCCCACATGACCTAGCCTTCTATGCCATAACCAACCTTTAGAAGATTTAGCAATTATGCAAGTTCGAGGTTGGGCTCTCTTAGTGAAATGAAGAATGTATAGGCCACCTCTACGAATACCTGTAAAGACTATATTATGATTATCTCTTTGGAACACTTGGCAATCTATTTCAGTAAAGAGAACATTGAACCCGAAGTCAGCTAGTCTAGATACGGAAAGTAGATTATAACCAAGGGATTCAACAAGCATGACATTTTGGATAGAGGTGTCATGGGAGATGGTCACCTTACTGAGGCCAACTACCTTAGCCTTTGAGTTATCACCAAAAGTGACATACTTTCGGGGACCATCGTTTTCAGCAAGCTCATGAAACATTTCCTTATCTCCGGTCATATGATCAGTACATCCACTATCAAGAACCCATTCCTTTCCTCCGGCCATGTAACCATGAAGGTTAGCCATAAGACCAAAGTGTCTCATTGACTCATCAAGATCAAAGTCATTATCATCATCCTCATCATAATATCCATGTTCAACATCATCATGTGATTGATCATCACCTAGAGAGAGTGATTCATTAGATTTATGACCATGACAATGTGCATCTTTATGAATTCTAATAACTTGTGAAATGATGCTACTAATGACTCCAACATCTCCTTTGGCACGCATAAGGTCACGAAACTCAAATAGACAATCACCAAATTTAGGATCACTAGGATTCATTTTATGAAAAGCAATGGACTTTTGAATAATCTCATCTAGATTTTTCAAGGAATGGTTTGGAAAGCGCTCCTCAAGGTATCTCCATGTAGTATAAGCACATTCAAATGTAGGCAAGCATACAAGCAAATTTCTAGGAAATCCTCTGATGATAAGATCAATAATTCTAAGATTGCGGGTCATGTCAGGATACTCATCAGGGGTAGGATGCAAAGGATCAATGGGAGGCACACAAGGACTAGCAATATACTTGTTCAAATTATATTCATTGAAAATCTCAAGCATCTCATTTCTCCAAGCACTATAGAACTCTCCGTCAAGCATAGGCACTCTACGTCTAATACTACCAATCGTAGACTCATCCATCTTCCTCCAATGGTGATTAAACCAAAGCAATGGATACCAAAACTCTGATACCAATTGAAAGGATCGAGAAGAGGGATCTAGAGGGGGGGTGATTAGACCCTCAACAAGCAAAAGTGACAATTTTTATGTTCTTCAAGTTGAGGTGGAGTTTTAGTACAAGTTAAAGCATTCACAATACATTTCAAGCAAGCCTGATAAGAGTATGAGCAGCGGAAAGAGTAAATCATGCTAATTGCAAGAAAGTAAAGGGATGGGATTGGAGTGTGCAAACGCAATGTAGACACGGAGATTTTTGGCGTGGTTCTGGTAGGTGGTGCTATCGTACATCCACATTGATGGAGACGTCAAACCACGAAGGGTAATAGTTGCGTGGGTCCACGAAGGGTCACGAAGAAGCAACCTTGTCCACCATGGCCATCGCCCACGAAGGACTTGCCTCACTCGGGTAGATCTTCACGAAGTAGGCGATCTCCTTGCCCTTACAAACTTCTTGGTTCAACTCCACAATCTTGTCGGAGGCTCCCAAGCGACACCTAACCAATCTAGGAGACACCACTCTCCAAAAGGTAATAGATGGTGTGTTGATCATGAACTCCTTGCTCTTGTGCTTCAAATGATATTCTCCCCAACACTCAACTCTCTCTCATAGATTTGGCTATGGTGGAAAGATGATTTGAGTGGAAAGCATCTTGGTAAAGGCTAGAGATCAGGATTCTTGTGGTAGGATCGGAATGTCTTGGTCTTAACACATGACATGAGTAGGTGGTTCTCTCTCAAAAAATGAGTAGTGGAAGTGTAGGCACGTTCTGATGGCTCTCTCAGATATGGAGAAGGGGGTGGAGGGGTATATATAGCCTCCACACAAAATCCAACCGTTACACACATTTGACCCAACTCGGTCAGACCGAATAGAAGAACTCGGTGAGACAGATTCAGTTCAAAATGTGAACGTTAGGAATCCCGATGGGACCGACTGGAACAACTCGGTGGGACCGATGTGCTAGGGCTAGTGCAAAACCTCATCTCGTGAGACCGATTGCTTGAACTTGATGAGATCGATTTCAGCAAAGAGCAAACAAAGAGTTGGTCAAGAAAACTCGGTGGGACGGATTGCACATTTCAATGAGACCAAAATAATTGCAATAGGAAACAGAGAGTTTGCAAGGCCATCTCGGTGAGACCGAGATCTGTATCGGTGTAACCGAATTCCTAGGGTTTCTGGCAGTGTCTATGTGAAATGAACTCGGTGGCGCCGGATGGATCATTTCGATGGGGCCGAGTTTGACTTTGAGTTTTGGACATATTTGGAAGAGAAAGTGGCCGAGGGTTTTTGGAGCAATGTCACTAAGCACTTTGAGCAAGTAGACCATTAAGCAACACCTCATCCTCTTTTAATAGTATTGGCTTTCCTATGGACTCAATGTGATCTTGGATCACTAAAATATAAATGAAGAGTCTTGAGCTTTTGCCAATCTTTATCCTTATCATTTTGAAGGGGTTCCACACCCTCTTGTCCTTGCCACACCATTGTTGAACTTGTCTGAAATACACTAGGTAAAAGTATTAGTCCAACAATAGATATGTTGACATTAATTACCAAAAGCACCCAGGAGCACTTGTGCTTTCCGTTGACTAATTAGTTCGGGCTATTCGGGTAATTCGGGCACCGTGGCCTTTACCCGAATTACCCATAGAATATTGACATGAAACAATAAAAATTTATAGATACGACGGAGACGTATCATGCATGATTGTTATAGCTTTGTATTTCTTTCCAATCTATCCGTTTGGTTTGGCCAACTAGATTGATTTATTTTCAGTAGGAGAGGTGATTTGTAATGGGTTCAAATCTTACGGTGCTCTATATCACAGTGACAGAAAGGGACATGTATTTGTATTGTTGCCATTTAGGGTAAAATGATGAGGTTTATTCATATTGATTGGGTTTACTTTGTCTACATCATGTCATCTTGCTTAAGGCGTTACTCTGTTTGTCATGAACTTAATACAATAGATGCATGCTGGATATCGGTCGATTGGTGGAGTGATAGTAGTAGATGCAGGCATGAGTTGGTCTACTTCTCTCGGACGTGATACCTATATACATGATCATTGCCGTGAATACTTCATAACCACGTGCCTTTCTATCAATTGCCCAACAGTAATTTGTTCACCTACCGTATGCTATGTGTTCGAGAGAGAAGTCTCTAGTGAAAACTATGGCCCCGTGTCTACTTTTGTCATATTATAAAACCCAAGATTCCTTTGCTGCAATTTATTTACTTTTTTTGCAATTCATCTATCTATCTATACAAGATTTAATCCTTGCATGTAACGAGTTCAAGAGGATTGACAACCCTCTTGCCCGCCTTGGGTGCAAGTATTTGCTTTTGTGTGTGTAGGTGCTATTCACGAGTCGTTGCGTGATTCTCCTATTGGTTCGATAAACCTTAGTTCCCAATGAGAGAAATACTTATCTATATTGTACTGCATCTCCTCTCCTATTTGGGAAAAATCCCAACGCAACTCACAAGTAACAGTACTATGTGGTGCGAGCTCCTATGAACCGCATTAAGCGGCACAATAGTGGGGCTTCGCACAGGGACTCACCGCATGGGCGGCCCAAGGGGGAGCAGCCAGTGGTGAAACAATCGCAAAAATGAGGAGTGTCATCCACGATTGAACTCGCGAATCCCTCCGGTGGGTGCACACTAGTAGACCCTGGAGGTGGTTTTGTTTGTGATGAGTATGCAGTGCGAATAGTTTAAACTAAACAAATTTGCCCAATTCCTTTTATTTTTTCTTTTCATTTCTTATTTTTCTTTTTCAAGAAAGTTTTCGTGCTTTTCGAAATTTCAAAAAACAATATTTCCAAGATTTATTCATAAATTTTAAAAATATTCACATTTTCAAAAGTTGTACCAGAATTTTTTTTAAATGTTTGTGTCTTTAAAAAAATGTTCAGAATGTCAATAAGCAAACAATATTGAAAAGTACGAACAAAACAAATCAAAATTTGCAACATTTTTTGAATAACCAACAAAATTTTGAGTTTCAAACATTTAAAAAAAGAAGAATAAAAAATTTGAACCACAAAGTTTTTGAATTTCGTGAACATTTATTCATTTTGAGCATTTTTTTGAAAAAGTGAACAATTCTAAAATTCCGAACAAATTTTTGAGGTGCAAGCATTATTTGAAACTCTCCGAACATTTTTAAAAAAAATTATTTTGTAAACAGGAATGCTTTACATTTTGAAGAAAATTTTAAAACATGTTGGAAATTACTAAACATGTTTTGAATTTGTGAATATAATTTTTAAACTCGAAATTTTGTGAATTCCAATTTTATTTTAGAAATAATATCTTTTTCTGAAATTCTGAACAATATTTAAATTTTTCTAACAAGTGAAAAAGAAAATTGAAAATAAATAAAAATGAGATTCTAAAAAGAAAGAAAAAAATTGAAGAAAGGAAAAAGAGAAAAATTGAAACTAAAAAACCCAGCAAAGAAACACCATGGAAATCCGGTTCACAAACGTTCTAGAAGGTTCCCAAAACCATTTAGGAATCCCATAGGAGGTTCTCAAAACCATATTTTTTGTAGCGGAAAATTTGATCCTCTAGCGCGATCGTTACCCGATAATTGGGCCAGTCTATCTGGTTCGTTGGTTGTTCACCTCTATGCATATCGGTGACAATCTACCGCAGAATGTCCCAGTTATTTGGGGCCTCCTGTTTGATGCATTTTGCGTCATACAGGCCTCTGACACACACACGAAGCCCTTGAATAGACTGGCCCATTTGCAGCTCTGTAATGACCGCGCATTTGTACGGTGAGTTGCAATTTGTTTTGAAAAAGTGTTGCTACTAGTGGAGATAACGTGTGTGAATTTTCAGGCATTTCTAGGAAATTGTGACAGTTTTGTAAACAAAAATAACAAATTTGTTTCTTTTTGGAAAAGCATGAACAATTTTAAAAATGTCAACGTATTTTGAATATGTAAAGAAAGTTAGGAAAATAAGAAAATTCTAAAATTCGGAAATGAAATTTGAAACAACAAATATATTTTGAATTTGTGAACAAAATTGGAAATACAAGGACATTTTCTAAAATTCTGGACAAATATTTTAAATCTTGATTTTTTAAATTGCTGAACATTTTTGAAGGCAATGTTTTTGAATTTGTGATTTTTTTGACAAACAAGATCATGTTTTTGAAGTTTTGAATAAGATGAAATCTGGAACATTGTTTTTTGAAATTTCTAATTTTTTTGAAACTCAAATAATTTTCTGAATGTTTGATACAAATTTTGGGAAACAAGAACATCTTTTGAAACTATGAACAACGTTTGACAATTTTGAATTTGTAAACAAAATTTTAAATACTGTTGAATTTTTCAAAATTTGTTTTTTATTCTGTTAAGTGTTTTGAAATTCAGGAACATATTTTGGAACATGAACTTTTGTGGTATTTGTGAAACAATTTTTCAAAATTTAGAGTATTATTGAAATTTGAACAATATTTTAAATTTTCAAACATTTTCCTAAAAGAAACTAAACTAGAAAAATGTTAAAAAAAGTAGCGGAAAATCCCTCACTTTCACTCCACCCTTCTCATTTCCAACCCGCTTGTGGCGTGAAGGAGGACTGAAGAAAAATGAATGGGCGCCGCCCACTTACATCTCGAGAGAAAAAAAAGCGGCCACTCTCTCTGACTCTTCTCTACGTCGCATGGTACAAGAAGCCCACGACAGGGACAAACAGAAACCCAAAAAGCCCACAAATACATCAAGCGGGCGCACATCAGGCCGAGCTCGCAAAGAAAAACATCAACGGCCGGCCCCATCTTCGGTGAAGTGAAAAAGGCCGACACTCGCGTCAATGCAACACGGACAAGTGGGCAAATGACGAGATCACAATGCATGAAAATTAAAGACAAACAAGATCAACGGCTTCGGACTTATATTACATGCAACGTGATCTATGTCCTTTTTAAATAGCAAATAATTATTTGTAAAAGTGGGAGTGACTTTTATAAGGGATGCCCTTTAATTAGTGATTCGGCCAAACTGAATCGGGGTCGAAATATAGCGTCCCTTTTTTTGCGAGCGCTAACGCGAAGGGTAAAGGGCCGGACCAGGAGCGCTGGCTCTTTTTTTATAGTTGTATTTTACCTAGGTCAATTTTTTTGCCTTTGTCTGTTTCTAATTGAAGAAAATGTCGTCAAATTTAAATAAATATTAACAAATCCAACAAATTTCACGAATTTTAATAATTTCATCTAAATCATGAAATAAAAAAATTCTTCATAAAAATTTAAAATGTTCATGAATTGAAAAATATTTTCAAATTTAAAAACTAAGTTCATGGATTTATAATTTTCTATGTGATTATGATTTTCGTAACAATTTTAAAGACACAAAGATTTTTTCGAAAAAATTCACTTTCGGAAATTTGTGAACATTATTTGAAATTTCAAAATATTATAAATGCCAATGCTCTTGGGAAAGATGTTTTTTTGTCTAAATTAAGATTTTGTTTTTAATTTTAATATTTTTTTATAAACACAACCAAATTTTGAAATCTTGAAGATTTTTTGTATTATTGATTTAAAAAAACTAAATAAAAGAAAAAAATTAAAATAAAATAAAATGAGAAGCAGTGAAAGAAACTAACAATAGAAAACCCGAAAAGAAACCAAGAAAAACAAGAGAGAGAAATAAGGACCAGGAAACTCCCAAAACCGGCCAGGAACCTTCTAGAACTTTCATCAAGCTTTGTACGTCATATCTTATCATAGCGCGGATTTGAAAAAAGTGCACACATTTGAAAAGAAGTTCATTGATTTGAAAAAAGTTCATGCGTCCCAGAAAAGTACAGGAATTTAGAAAAAGTCCGTGAATTTAGAACATTTTCGTGATCTCAGAAAAAGGACCGCAAATATGAAAAATATCCACGAAATTGAAAAACATTCTCAATTTTTAAAAAGTTTGTGAAACTGAAGAAAAGTCATGAGGAAAATAGCAGAAAGAAAAAAAAATCAGAAACCGGACAAAAACAAAAGAGAAACAAAACCGGAGAACCAGCCAAGAAAAACAAAGAGAAACAAAACCCAATGATTTAGAGTGAGCCGATTGTGCCGGTCCGGTTAATCTACCTATCTGATGTCCATGAGCGCCAGTTATTGGAAAAGGCTGTAACTGACGCCATAAGCGTTGAATATTTTTAGCATACATAAGCGCTGAATAGGAAACAGCCACAGCGAGCTCCCATAAAACCCATCTGGCCGAATTTTGTTTGGCTCACATATGGAGGAGGCCTCCTCCGACGAGCTGTCGGCCCTGCCCGTGCCGGTCCATGCCAGCTTCATCATGGAGCAGTCGTAGGTGCACTTGCAAGGCCACGTGTAGCACTCGCGCGGCGGAGTCGGAGGCGGCACAGTCAATCATGGTCATGCATGTCGACAACTCCACATTTGTTCGCGTTGCTTGCATGCTTCGCGCCGGGCTGCAACACCACGAGGCCGACCGGTCCACGTCTATTGTAGACCTCACCTCGACCAGCGATGTCCGTGGACTCCGACGAGAAAGAATAGAACATGGAAGTCGAAGATGTCTGTGTTCCATGTGGGCACAGTCGTACCCCATGTCTTACTCTTCCTTGCCGGCGACCCGTAGCTTCACTTTCCGCGGTTCACTCGGCGAAGATGCCGAACATGGGGAACAACAAAGACTTGAAGCACGGACACGGACAAAGATTTATACTAGGTTAACTTCAGGACGCTTTTGTTTAATGAGATATGTAGAAAATGTAATGAATATGGTATGGTTTAAATGAAAATCATCCTGTTTGTCTGAAAAATCGTCCGGTTTATTCAAGTTTCGTTTAAAATGTACGTGGACATTTGAGATGTACAGTTGTATGGCCGGCTTCTGTATTAGTGTGTGCAGATGGATACCGTTTCTGTTTAATAGGTCGGCGTTGGAGATGCGATGCCCACAGCGAGTATATATACAGCGATGGTACATGACATGTGGGGTTTTAATGCACGCACGCATCGATCTGTGCTATTTTTGAAACGAGACATCGATTTGCCATTAGTCATGCATGCTATTCAGATTCGAAAGGGAGAGGTAGGAAGAGAATACTGCAATGCAGAAGCAAACAGACGTAAACGTACCTCCATAGGATTCATCCGGCCAACTCGATCGCACTCTAGGACTTGGATGTTACAACTGAGCTAGAAGGAGGTTAGGCGAAACAACCGAAGAGTGAAATCACACCGAGTTGTCAAGAACTGTCGTCTCCCAGCAAGCAAAATCCCGCTTCGCCACCCTAGAAACCAAAACAAAATAACCTTCGCCAACCCTCTCATTGCTTGCAACAACCGGGCTGCGCATGCATGCATGCATAGTTATCCCATCCACGGAAAATCAATCCCGCATATGCTCGACACATCCGGAACGATCCAAAGATCTGCGACTGTTCCCTCCCTTTTGGCACAGTGAGATCGCTGATCCGTCACCTCATGAAACCAACCGGTCGGGTCATTCCGCATGCACGCAACCAATTGCTCGTGTTTCTTGCGTCTTGGACTGGATTAACCGCCAGCCGCTGCAGCCTGCAGGACGGGCTACAGCTTCCATCTATTCATCCAGTTCCGGGCTTCTCAAAAGAGGGGCTAGCATAGGTAGTAGGTTTGAACTTTGGACTGAGACGATGTTGCAAAAGGAGATGACCTTCTGGAGTTTGGGCTGTGGGACATGGCCACAAGGGGGTGCGTTTCGGGCACCTGGCGCATGATCATTGCATGCCATGCCGGTACTCAACCTGATTTATCCGAACAGTGCTGCCTAGGGCCGCCATAGCCTCCTAGTCAGAGGGCCTGTATAGCGAAAGCGTGAAGACCAATGATGAGCGGCTAACTAACATCACATGGCCTGTGCGTAACTTGTCTTAACATGCTGGTTTTGGTATTAGCTCGTCAAGGGCCTGCGTTAGAGATTAACCCAGACCAGGTTAGATCCCAGGATGTACTAGCAGCTTGGCGAGAGCCTGCAAGAAGACGATGGCGTGAAGTTGCACATGTGGCGGTCGAGAAGGTGAGATACCGGATACGCATGCGCGTCAGAGGGTCCGATGGTTCGTGACATGGTGTCCAACGCGTGGGATTTGTTGGGCGACGTACGGCCCTCGTTCGTTCCCCCCGCGATGTGTCGCCTTTCCCTGGACGACGCACGCACGCACGTAACTGAAACTGGCTATCCTGTGATGTCTCGTTTCAAGTGGGCAGCTGCATTGGCACCAGGTGATCTACCTTAGACGTCGGTCAGGGTAACCAACAAACAGTCACGTACCTCTCAAAAACAAAAAACAGTCCCGTACGCACCTCGTGGTTTGCCCCTGGACTGGCAGGAGCATGTACATAGAAAGTGCGGAAGCACAAGTTTAAGGCCATTTCTAACCGATCCTCTATAACCGGTTACTTCTCTAACCGGCACCTAATCGATCCTCAATCCACCGCAGTGGATGATAAATTATCCTAAGCCGTGTATCGTTTTGATAAATATACTCTAATGCTCGGCGGCTGAGTAAAAGCAACGCCTCTCCTCCGCTGCCTCCCCTACTCCACTCCCGCTTCGTCCTCCCACCCCCCGCTAGCACCCGCTCGCCACCGCGGCCGCTCTGTAGGCTCCGCTGTGGTCCTTGACCCCTTGGATTTGTGCCTCCTCGTCCTGTCGCCGGCGTAGAACCGGTGGATCTGCGGCCGCCGCTGCCGCCGAATTTGGCGCTTCCTATCGTCGGTGCCTGCGCCTTGCCACTGATTGGCCAGGAACTGGACCGCACAGCCCGACAACGCCTCCGCGCCGCATGCAAGTATTGGCTCTACCTCTAGCCACTCAAATCTCTCCCATCGGCGGCCGGCAAAGACACGCCCGACCGTCGCCCGGGCTCGGCGCTAGCCCAACGGTTCATCGACTCATCGTTGTCGGTCATAAAGTGCGACGACTGCCCGCGGCGGGTGGTTCGCCGAGTTACTACCACGCTGGAACATCCCGGATGAGTGTTCATCAAGTGCAAAAAGATGGGGTATGTGCTTATTTTTATTCGATTGTTCACCGGACTCGGTGCAATTTCCGTAGCTCATTATTTGCTCAAATTTGTGTGTAGGATGGATGATTTTGGTATTGGGAAAAAGAATACATCAACCTATTGATAGCACGAAATTTAATAGATACTCGTGCACTCGTTGCTAGAATAGGGGCTAGAGTTGAGACTAGAGATGAGATTAGATGCAAAGCAAGGTCTACTTCTTCCGAATCAAAGAAGAAAGAAGTGTGCAAGGCCGAGAAGCCGCATATCAACAATGAAGACATAGAAAAGACGTTAATCCAATTGTGATTATTGTATTTTGATCTTGCTCTCATAGCGAAGAATTGGTGAGTTATGTACTTCAATGTATCAAAATGTTGTTGAATGAAATAAACAAGCAAAGAAATGTGTTTCGGTGGCCGAAAGTGAAATGTAACTCTAGCCAAAAAAATTACTCCGTTATATATAGAGGATCGGCTAGGCCCGGCCAAATCCTACTGGAATAAAAATACTCCACTAAAGTTTTACTTTGCTGGATACTCCGCTATTTTTAGGGGATCCGTTAGAAATGACCTAAGGGCATCTCCAACGCTGAGCATATTGGACATCATCAAATTTCAGCGGACATGTCCGGCCATCCATCGTGAGCACCATGTGTCTGCCCCATTTGAAATGAATCAAGCATAGTACACGGATAGTTGAAGCTAAACGAACAAAATTCAACCAAATATGATATAGTTACAACCAAAAGGACGAAAACTAACAAGTTCAAATAAACTCGCTAAACTTCGAGGCCACCGGCACCTTAGTCGTCGTCCGCACAGTCGTCCGCTCTGCCATCCTCGCTCCTGGGATATTACCCGCGGCTAGGACCTGGCTAAGAAGCCCAAGACATAAGCTGCCAGACCCAGATGGCCCAGGACCGGATCGTCTAGGAAGTTACCTGAGTAGGATCTCAGTGGGCCGGAAGAGAACCCGGCCCAAGAAGTGGGAGACGGCTTGATCGCGCCTGCATACAATACGGAGCCGTCTGAACTTGGAAGGCCAGAAAGGCTTAGTGTAGGACTCATACTACGGGTGAAACCAGGAATATCTTGTAAGACCAGGGATCGGACTATTATATAAAGGGGGTTCCTGGGTCGTCGAAACGGACAAGTTTTTGAGCTCTGGAGAGATACGTAGTGAAACTGCGCCATTGTAATCGAGATCTTGATACATAATAATAAAAACTACCAGGCGTAGGTTTTACCTCACCAGAGGGGCCGAACCTAGGTAAACTTGTGTCTCTCGTTCCCGATCAACCCCATCCAAGGCTTCACCTAGCAGCTATGGCCTCACAACTTAGTTCTCCTATGAGGATACTTGTCGTGTTAACCCCATGACAACTGGTGCCCCACCATGGGGCCCACACACACAGGAGTTGTCTTCTTTAGGGGAGCTCTCCCAAGAATCGAGAAGCTCACGATCGGCCAAATGAGGAAGAGCCGGTGCAGAAAGCTCTACATCGAGTCTCAATCAGAAAACGAGGCAACTCGTCAAGACTCCCTTGATGCCTTGGAAGAGGAACGCGATCTTGCAGCATCAAGATCAATGATATATCAGCAAGACCTATGTCACTATCATAGCCGTAAAGTTCAAAATCGCACTTTCCAGAAGGGTGACTTAGTGCTCCATCTGATATAGAAGCAGACAAGAATGCGCAAGCTTTTCCTACCTTGGGAGGGGCCCTTTGTCATCAGAAAAAATCTGCATAATGGGTCCTACTACCTTGTTAACATACGTGAGGCAGATAAATCACATACATCCGAGGAAGAAACTCCCAGACCATGGAACATCAGTCATCTACGCCCTTATTATACATAAGTTTAGTATTTTAGTTTAATTTATATCATGCATAGGTTAAATATAATCATCATGTATATAATTATATATTATGCTCAATGGAATAAAGTCGGCACCTCTGGAACCCGCAGTTTGTCGTTTCACCTCATATCACTATGTGCTGAGACTTTATTTTATCGTTGATCATTGGTTACTTGGAGGCTTGTAACTTAATGAGTTCAGCTAATCACCCTTGAACCACGCATGTGCCAACAATTATTTCTTGGTACAACTTGCCTGTAAGCCAGATGGCATTCGCACTCATGTGACCCGGCTGTGCAGTTGATAAGTCAATCATTTCTGATGCCTATTGTGGACTTAGTTGACCCTGAACTTATCAAAGTTGAAAACATCGGAGCAAGTCACGCGGAAGCCGGCTTCAGAGTAAAGCAAAGTTAACCAAAAGGGGTATCAAGCCAGAATTTGTGGTAAAATAGACTTAGTTCGACACAAAAGCCCAAATTCGCTTATGTACAAGCGCACCACCAAATCAGAGTTTCTAACTTATTACAAGACCAGCTGGGCTGAATATCAATTTTGTTTTGCAGAAGTACTATCTACTCTACTACAGACTGGGTATCAGACCCGACGACAGACTTGCCCTTCTCTTGCGCAACTTCAGTCGGGTCATTGCTGGTGACCACCGGGTCCTTGCCGGCTCTTGCAACTTCTCCATGGCCGGCTGCTGCATCACCAATGCCAACTTTGGTCACATCGTCGCTCTGCGAGCAAATTGAAGATAACCCCCTAATGGCAAGTTTATCATCATCCTCACTTTCAGTGCTTGCTCTGGGAGGAGCCAGATGGCGTACTTGAGCTGGGTATTGACGATGAAGCTGAAGGAGCCTTGCTCTTATACTTAGGCACCAAGACAACAGACTAAGAATTTGGTGACTCCATGTGTTGGTTCTCGGCGTCATACCCTGGTTGAAAACTAGACAAGTCCAGCGAGTGCGCGATTGTGGTGGCAAAATGTTGGGTCTCCTTCGTCACCCTCATGAAGTCGGCTCGTTCAAAAGGAGTGTTACCAACTTTGAATTGCTTGAAGCCACCGGCAAGTAGCTCTGGCTTCATATCTAGGTGACATGCCTTCGCCAAAGCCATGACACTCACGCCCCCTTCTGGCAAGTAGATAACTTGAGCTCCTTGATCCATTCTAGGACAGTTGAAAGTTCCTTCAGCATTTCACCCAGTTTGCATGTTGGACGGTCCCAACCTCAAACAGATTTGAGGGCTACTGCACCTCCCATGTACAATTGTGAGGGTATACAATGCCTTCAGCTTGACGACATGAAGCTCAATGTTGATGGAATTCTTTTTACCTATCAAAAGGAAAACAAGTTAAGAAAGCAGGAGCTGGATTTCATGTGCAAAACAAGCAAAGAGCTAGATTCAAGCTATAACGACAGGAAAAAGCGAGCTTACCAAAGGTAGTGGCATAGACCTGGGTCACATGGTCCTTTATGCCTTTGAGTTCTTCTTCCACAACGCCAAGTTTGGTCTCTGTGTTTTCTGCTCTTAGAACCAAGGCCTCCTTCTTCTCTGCAATTTTCATCTTCGTGGCTTCAAAGTTCTCCGTCACTTTTAGGAGAGATTCTTCGCAGTCTTGCGCCAGCCAATCAATTTTCTTCTTCGTGGCTTCAAAGTTCTGCGTTTTCTGCTTTCAAAGTTCTCTGTCACGTTTGCCGGCTTCAGTGGCAAGTTTCTCTTTCAGCTCGGCAATTTCTTGGCTGGCTTGGTTCGCAAAATTCTCCAAGTGCACAAACAAGAGTCAGTTAAGAATAAAGAACCCCGGGTCATCGTAGGCAAGATAATCCGGTGCTTGGGGGCTACAACATGTTAATTTAATGCAAAAAGATTAAAAAGGAAAAGTGAGTCCCGGGTTGCCGCAGGCAAGACAACCCGACACTGGGGGGCTACACTTATTGAAGCTTTATTTGCAAAAATTACAAGTCCCGAGCTGCTGCAGGCAAGACAACTCGGCACTTGGGGGCTACACTACTTTGAAGCAAAACATTTACAAGATATAAGTCCCAAGCTACTGCAAGCATGCAACCTGATATTTGGGGGCTACACAAGTAAGGCTACTTTTTCTGTGCAAAAGTGTCAAGTCATCATAAGGTGATAAACTCAGGGTTTGGGGGCTATAGATAAAGTACGAACATAAGGGAATGCATGTACCTCATGTTTTTTCTTCATGGTAGCCACTAGCTCGCTTTCAAGTTCTCTATTTTGAGCGAGCCAGGTCTCGTATTCTTTGTGGAGATTTGCAAAGCTCATCTCCTTAAAGGCTTCCATGTTATATTGAGCAGCTGACACTTGATGCAACACTAGCTTTTTTAACCACCACCTTGGTTAGCATGTTGGAAGTGCTAGGTGGGGGTGTTGTGTTGCACAAAAACAAACTACACATCTTCATCAGCTAAGGTTTCATTTCTGGCAGGGGAAGCCAGTTTCTCTTGCGCCGGGTCTCCCTCTTCACCCTTCTCAGCAACAGGCTCTGGGGTTGTTGGTTCAACAGAAGCCGGGTCTAGGGGAGCCGGATCTGTAGTAGCCGGTGTCGATGCTAAAACAGACAGATCTTGGGTAGGGGGTCCCAAGCTTGGTGATCAGAGCTAGATGGTAACAACAAGAGTAGGGACACAATGTTTTACCCAGGTTTGGGCCCTCTTGATGAGGTAAAACCCTATGTCCTGCTTCTTATATATTGGTTGTGATGGGGTACAAAGTACAGATTGATCTACTTTGAGATAGTATGAGTTTGTCTAAGCTCTAAACCTGGAGAATGAGAATGCCTGTCTCTACGGCCTAAACCCAACGACTTATATAGATCCGGCGGGTACCTAGGGTTTACACATGGTCGATTACAATGTAGGGATAAACATGACAACTATTCAAAATACACTTGAAGTGTATGCCAAGCCTCCCAGAGATCTTCGTCTTGATTAAGCCGAGGGCCAGGGTCAGCATGGCCTAGTCATCAGTCTTGGTGGGTCCTTAGTCCGGCCCATAATCAGCGGACCGACATGGCAAACACCCATTAGTCTAGGACACCAACAGTAGCCCCTGAATTAGTCCTCAAGCTGAGGATATCTGACGTCTTCTTCAAGATGGCTTTATAAGCTTGAGTCTTTGGCTTCGTAGGTAAGTTCTATCCTCCACGTCCGCTTTCAATTTCGAGGTCATGCACGGCTCCGATGTCTACTTGGATTACCTGATTGTGACCATGTGTCTTCATGCCCATCAAATAGAGGGGGTATTTTTTGGCGAGTCCTCCCCTTCGGTATAACATGGTATCCTTGCTTATTTAGCCGTGAATGGAGGCCTGACCATGTCAAACTCTGGCATCCCTTTTTTTGCCAAGAACCGAAACATCACAACTAGCAGTGGAAACAGGTCTTCAACAGTTAATGCTAGACGCATTGCGGCCCAACACAGTTCATATTGGCACATACCACCAATAAAGGGATCTTACTCTGGATTTTTAGGAGTGTCATCAGACAAGAGCGCCTCAATCTTTGTGTGCATATACTGCACGATGCATTGGGAACCGGCGACTTTACCCCAACATGGGGGTAACCATTGGTCTTTTACTGACCTATAAAACGGAAGAGGGTAAATTGATTCCATTCACGCCTTCATTCCTCTGCCGTATTGCTCCCCAGCTTCCCTGAAGGAAATATTCCCTAGAGGTAATAATAAAGTTGTTATTTATATTTCCTTAGATCATGATAAATGTTTATTATTCATGCTAGAGTTTTATTAACCAGAAACTTAGTACATGTGTGAATACATAGACAAACAGAGTGTCACTAGTATGCCTCTACTTGACTAGCTCGTTAATCAAAGATGGTTAAGTTTCCAAGCCATGGGCAAAGAGTTGTCATTTGATGAACGGGATCACATCATTAGGGAATGATGTGATTGACTTGACCCATCCGTTAGCTTAGCACTATGATCATTTAGTTTATTGCTATTGCTTTCTTCATAACTAATACATGTTCCTATGACTATGAGATTATACAACTCCCGAATACCGGAGGAACACTTAGTGTGCTATCAAACGTCACAACGTAACTGGGTGACTATAAAGATGCTCTACAGGTGTCTCTGATGGTGTTTGTTGAGTTGGCATAGATCAAGATTAGGATTTTTCACTCCGATTGTCGGAGAGGTATCTTTGGGCCCTCTCGGTAATGCACATCACTATAAGCCTTGCAAGCAATGTGACTAATGAGTTAGTTACGGGATGATGCATTACGGAACGAGTAAAGAGACTTGCCGGTAACGAGATTGAACTAGGTATTGAGATACCGACGATCGAATCTCAGGCAAGTAACATACCGATGACAAAGGGAACAATGTATGTTGTTATGCGGTTTGACCGATAAAGATCTTCGTAGAATATGTAGGAACCAATATGAGCATCCAGGTTCCGCTATTGGTTATTGACCGGAGATGAGTCTCGGTCATGTCTACATAGTTCTCGAACCCTTAGGGTCCGCACGCTTAACGTTCGATGACGATCGGTATTATGAGTTTATGTGTTTTGATGTACCGAAGGTTGTTTGGAGTGCCGGATGTGATCACGAACATGACGAGGAGTCTCAAAATGGTCGAGACATAAAGATCGATATATTGGAAGGCTATGTTTGGACATCGGAATGGTTCCGGGTGAGTTCGGGCATTTACCGGAGTACCAGGGGGTTACCGGAACCCCCGGGGAGTCAATGGACCTTATTGGGCCTTAGTGGGAGAGAGGAGGAGGCGTACAGGTGGAGGGCGTGCCCCCCCCAAGCCCAATCCGAATTGGGTGGGGGGCCGGCCCCCCATTTCCTTCCCTCTCTCTCCCTCTTCCTTCTTCTCCTACTCCAACTATGGAAGGGGGGAATCCTACTCCCACCGGGAGTAGGACTCCCCCCTTGGGCGCGCCATGGGAGGGCCGGCCCTCCCCTCCTCCACTCCTTTATATACGGGGGAGGGGGGCACCCCATAGACACACAAGTTGATTGTTCGCCGTGTGCGGTGCCCCCTCCACAGATTTCCACCTCGGTCATATCGTTGTAGTGCTTAGGCGAAGCCCTACGACGGTAACTTCATCATCACCGTCATCACGCCGTCGTGCTGACGAAACTCTACCTCGACCTCAGCTGGATCTAGAGTTCATGGGACGTCACTGGGCTGAACGTGTGCAGATCGCGGAGGTCCGTACCTTCGGTGCTAGGATCGGTCGGATCGTGAAGACGTACGACTACATCAACCGCGTTGTCATAACGCTTCCGCTTTCGGTCTACGAGGGTACGTGGACACACTCTCCCCGCTCGTTGCTATGCATCACCTAGATGGATCTTGTATGTGCGTAGGATTTTTTTTGAAATTACTGCATTCCCCAACAGTGGCATCCGAGCCAGGTTTATGCGTAGATGTTATATGCACGAGTAGAACACAAAGAGTTGTGAGCGATAATAGTCATACTACTTACCAGCATGTCATACTTTGATTCGGCGGTATTGTTGGATGAAGCGGCTCAGACCAACATTACGCGTACGCTTACGCGAGACTGGTTCTACCGACATGCTTCGCACACAGGTGGCTAGTGGGTGTCTGTTTCTCCAACTTTATTAGAATCGAGTGTAACATCCCAAAATTCTAAATTTTGGAATGTTATATTAAATAAATAGTTTTGGGTTGTTTGTTTATTGTGGTGTGATTACTTGTGTGAAATTGAGTGAAATTTGAAACTTTTGAAAGTTAAATGAGAGGGAATAAAATGACTTTCTCAAAACATTCACCTCGCCTTTTATGATCTCCATGAATTCAAATTCATTTCATCACAAAACCCTAGAGTGAAGATAATATGACTTCTTCCATTTAAATAAATGAAAAGGGTTTTTGAAAAGATTTGAATTCCATTTGGAAATATTTTCAACCCCGGAAACTTCATGCAACTCAATGATTTTCATGAGAGAAGATAAAATGACTTCTTCAAATCATATGAAATATGAGTTGGGAGTTTAAAAAAAAATCAAATTTAAAGTCCCTTTGAAATTATTTTCAATTTGGAGTTATTTGGGTTTTATTCAAATTATTTTTCTCCAAAAATAAAATATATGGAAATTAGGGTAAAATGATTCCCTACAATAGAAAAATGGAGAGAAATATATTTGAAATCATTTTGGTATTTTTAAAATGTTTTTATGAGGTTTTATTGAACCAGTAGCACTCCTTGCTTTATTTAAATTTCTGTGGATTTTATTTGACGCTAGAAAAATGTTCGCGTTGTAGAAAATCTTTTTCTAAATTTTTTGATATATTATATGCCTACATAATATTTTTATTTCTTTTGTTTTTATTATTTTTGTGTGTCTGTGTGGAAAACAATTGTAAAAACAAACTTCTCCCGAACTGGGCCGGCCCAACCGAGCCAGCCCAGCCGGCCCAAGTCGCCGCCGCCTCCCTCCTCCCGTGCGCGACCGAGACTCCTCCCAGAGTCCGGGGCGGCCACGCCGCCGGTCGCCGCTCGCCCAAGGCAGGTCTCGCCTCCCACGCCTTTAAATAGGACCGCCCCCCGATCTCTCTCCTCCTCATCTCGCTTCGCGCCGCCACGCCGCACTCCGCCGCATCCGTCGCACGACGCCGCCGCCTCACATCGCCGCAGCCGTCACTGCATCTCCGCCGCCCTGCCCCGCGCTCCACTGCCGCTCTCGACCAACGCCGCCACCATCATCGGGTCCGCCGACTCGCGCCGCACCTCCCCGTGCCTCCGCCCGTCGCCGCCGACCCCGGAGCAGCCGTTCCCGTCCGTGGCCGAAGCCGCCGCCGCTGTCTTCCTCCCCGCCGGCGCCGTCAACCGCCGCAGTAAGCCGGTTCACCCCTCAGCCATCCGATCTAGATCCTAGGGCACAGATTAGATCTATTCGTTTTTTTCTTTTTGAAACGGTATGTGCTATTTAGCGAACGTTCGCTAGGTTAGGTCTTCGCAGCGAACGGTTTTCGTCGCATATGCTTCTGTAGTGGACGTTCGTCCGTTAGCTTTTCTGTCTCGTAGCCAGGGACCCAGTAGTAAATACTTTTCTTACAAATTAGCCCCTAATCTTCAAACTCTCACAACTTTTTGCTCGTTTATCCAAATCCAACGAAACCAACGCCCACTTCTTCATTATGATCTCCTCTATCCATTAAAACAACTTCAACATATTTTTGAAAGTTTAAATTTGATTTCAACCAGATTTGAATTCAAACTTATTTTGTTCATAATTTGAGTTTTATAACTCCGTTTGAGTTGATTCTTTTTGCAAATTGAAGCTCTTGATCTAACTTTCTGATAAGGCCAGATTCACCCAATTTTAATACTGTTGAAAAATTGTTTTTTGTTCGCAAGAATTATTTGCCTGTTTTGGAAGTTTTCCGAGATCTTTTGTTTGAATTTTATGCTTGAGTGCTTATGTAAGCAATTGCTTGCTCACGATAGATTGAACGGAGTGTGACGAGTAGAACTATCAGGAGTTATGAGTGTGAATCATCTTCATCAACAGTACAAGGCAAGTTCACACTTTGATCATACTTTTCATTACCCAGTTTTTATGCATTAGTTTCAACCCCCAAACATTGCATGAGTAGGATTTTGATAACATGTGGGTATTGGGAAGTAGTTGTTGAGGTAGGAACCTATTGTCTTTTATTAATCCTAGGATTACTACGTTATGCTTATACTGCTATGCTATGCTCGTAGACGTGGTTTGGTTTGAGAGTATTCATGAAAGATGTGAGAGTCATTATTATTAACTAAGGGAAACTTAAGGTGGCTACTTTAATACACATCTGGGTGGATTGGTTGGGGCACCCTGGAGCACCCAGTGGTTTGCCCGGGCACCTGGCGAACCCAATGCTTGCCCAAGGGGATCCCGGAGTACCCGTGTGATCATCCTATGGTTCGCCACCCAGGCTCTAAGGGATCATAAGATTATTCATGCTAGAAACTTCCGTGTGCAGCCACAAGCCATTATGGGCTCTAGAATAGTTGAGTAAGTTATGGGAATCCTTAGCAGATGTAGGGGATTGTTGGTGTACCGGCCTATCTATTGGTTAAGGGGACCTCTTCGGAAAGACTGTGTCTCGGCCATCCATTTCTCAAACACCATGCAGTGCGAGAAATACAACGGAGGAGATCGAGTCTTGTGGGGAAAAGTGTGCAAACCTCTGCAGAGTGTACAAACTAATCATGATTAGCCGTGTCCCCGGTTATGGACATCTTGAGTATCTGGTACTTGAATTATTGGTTTGATCTCGTCATGCTACTTAATTAATTTATTGGGTTATAACTATTATTTTGGGATTGAGTTGGAGGAACCTTCTCAATGTTTTCAACAAACTTTGTAGTTAAATAAAATATATTCCTTTGTTGTAGGGAAAAATTAGCTTTATGAAAAATTAAACTTAGAGCCTCCACCAGCCATATACGCATGTAGTGATAGCCATTATTCAGCATTGCTCTACAGTGTGAAATTGCCAGTACATTCAATGTACTGACCTACATGGCTGCAACGTCTCATGTTGCAGGATTCTTACGACGAGTAAGTGATACGTTAGGGTTACGATTTCCACACTCAAATTTGCCGTTGGTGTTAATGGGAATCCACAACCTTGTTGTTACTTCCGCTATTTGGATTGAGGTAATAGTATTTACGTTAATTTATACATGTGATTTACCTCTGTTATAAATCCTTGAGTACTGTGTGTGTCAGCATACCGATCCAGGGATGACACTTAAGCACAGAGACTTTACCGTCTGAGGTCGGGTCGCTACATCGAGTGTGTCTACGCCCGGTCCTTGTTGAAGGTTAAAACAACAAACTTGACGAAAAATCATTGTGGTTTTGATGCGTAGGTAAGAACGGTTCTTGCTAAGCCCATAGCAGCCACGTAAAACTTGCAACAACAAAGTATAGGACATCTAACTTGTTTTTGCAGGGCATGTTGTGATGTGATATGGTCAAGACGTGATTATATAAATTGCTGTATGAGATGATCATGTTTTGTAACACAGTTATCGGCAACTGGCAGGAGCCATAAGGTTGCCACTTTATTGTATGAAATGCAATCGCCATGTAATTGCTTTACCTTATCACTAAGCGGTAGCGATAGTTGTAGAAGCAATAGTTGGCAAGATGACAAAAATGCTTCGATGGAGATCAAGGTGTCAAGCCGGTGACGATGGTGATCATGACGGTGCTTTGGAGATGGAGATCAAAGGCACAAGATGATGATGGCCATATCATATCACTTATATTGATTGCATGTGATGTTTATCCTTTATGCATCTTATTTTTCTTAGTACGGCGGTAGCATTATAAGATGATCTCTCACTAAATTTCAAGGTATAAGTGTTCTCCCTGAATATGCACCGTTGCGAAACTTCGTCGTGCCGAGACACCACGTGATGATCGGGTGTGATAAGCTCTACATTCACATACAACGGGTGCAAGCCAGTTTTGCACACGCAGAATACTCGGGTTAAACTTGACGAGCCTAGATAATGCAGATATGGCCTCGGAACACTGAGACTGAAAGGTCAAGCGTGAATCATATAGTAGATATGATCAACATAGTGATGTTCACCATTGAAAACTACTCCATCTCACGTGATGATCGGACATCGTTTAGTTGATATGGATCACGTGTTCACTTAGATGATTAGAGGGATGTCTATCTAAGTGGGACTTCTTAAGTAATATGATTAATTGAACTTTAAGTTATCATGAACTTAGTAGCTGATAGTATTTTGCATGTCTATGTTGTTGTAGATAAATGGCCCGTGCTGTTGTTCCGTTGAATTTTAATGCGTTCCTAGAGAAAGCTAAGTTGAAAGATGATGGTAGCAATTACATGGACTGGGTCCGTAACTTGAGGATTATCCTCATTGCTGCAAAGAAGAATTACATCCTGGAAGCACCGCTGGGTGCCAAACCCGCTGCAGGAGCAACGCCAGATGTTGCGAACACCTGGCAGAGCAAAGCTGATGACTACTCGATAGTTCAGTGTGCCATGCTTTACGGCTTAGAACCGGGACTTCAACGACGTTTTGAACGTCATGGAGCATATGAGATGTTCCAGGAGTTGAAGTTAATATGTCAAGCAAATGCCCGGGTTGAGAGATATGAAGTCTCCAATAAGTTCTACAGCTACAAAATGGAGGAGAATAGTTCTGTCAGTGAGCATATACTCAGAATGTCTGGGTACCACAATCACTTGACTCAGCTGGGAGTTAATCTTCCAGTTGACAGTGTCATTGATAGAGTTCTTCAATCACTACCACCAAGCTACAAAAGCTTTGTGATGAACTATAATATGCAAGGGATGGATAAGACGATTCCCGAGCTCTTCGCAATGCTAAAGGCTGCGGAGGTAGAAATCAAGAAGGAGCATCAAGTGTTGATGGTCAATAAGACCACCAGTTTCAAGAAGAGGGGCAAAGGGAAGAAGGGGAACTTCAAGAAGAATGGCAAACAAGTTGCTGCTCAAGTGAAGAAGCCCAAAGCTAGACCCAAGCCTGGAACTGAGTGCTTCTACTGCAAAGGAAATGGTCACTGGAAGTGGAACTGCCCTAGATACTTGGCGGAAAAGAAGGATGGCAAAGTGAACAAAAGTATATTTGATATACATGTTATTGATGTGTAATTTACTAGTGTTTATAGCAACCCCTCAGTATTTGATACTGGTTCAGTTGCTATGAGTAGTAACTCGAAACGGGAGTTGCAAAATAAACAGAGACTAGTTAAGGGCGAGGTGATGATGTGAGTTGGAAGTGATTACAAGGTTGATAAGATCACCATCGCACACTCCCTTTACCTTCGGGATTAGTGTTGAACCTAAAATAAATGTTATTTGGTGTTTTACGTTGAGCATAATATGATTGGATCATGTTTATTGCAATAAGGTTATTCATTTAAATCAAAGAATAATTGTTATTCTGTTTACATGAATAAAACCTTCTGAGGTCATACACCCAAAGGTGAATGGTTTATTGAATCTTGATCATAGTGATACACATATTCATAATATTGATGCCAAAAGATGCAAAGTTGATAATGATAGTGCAACATATTTGTGGCACTGCCGTTTAGGTCATATTGGTGTAAAGCGCATGAAGAAACTCCATGCTGATGGGCTTTTGGAATCACTTGATTATGAATCACTTGATGCTTGCGAACCATGCCTCATGGGCAAGATGACTAAGACTCCGTTCTCTGGAACAATGGAGCAAGCAAAAGACTTGTTTGAAATGATACATACTGATGTATGCGGTCCGATGAGTGTTGATGCTCGCGGTGGGTATCGTTATTTTCTGACCTTCACAGATGATTTGAGCAGATATGGGTATATCTACTTGATGAAACATAACTCTAAAACATTTGAAAAGTTCAAAGAATTTCAGAGTGAAGTGGAAAATCGTCGTAACAAGAAAATAAAGTTTCTATGATCGGATCGTGGAGGAGAATATTTGAGTTACGAGTTTGGTCTTCATTTGAAACAATGCGGAATAGTTTCGCAACTCATGCCACCTGGAACACCACAACGTAATGGTGTGTCCGAACGTCGTAATCGTACTTTATTAGATATGGTGCGATCTATGATGTCTCTTACTGATTTACCGCTATCGTTTTGGGGTTATGCTTTAGAGGCGGCTGCATTCACTTTAAATAGGGCACCATCTAAATCCGTTGAGACGACACCATATGAACTATGGTTTGGCAAGAACCCAAGTTGTCGTTTCTTAAAGTTTGGGGCTGTGTTGCTGATGTGAAAAAGCTTCAACCTGATAAGCTCGAACCCAAATCGGAGAAATGTGTCTTCATAGGATACCCAAAGGAGACTGTTGGGTACACCTTCTAGCATAGATCCGAAGGCAAGATATTCGTTGCTAAGAATGGATCCTTTCTAGAGAAGGAGTTTCTCTCAAAAGAAGTGAGTGGGAGGAAAGTAGAACTTGATGAGGTAATTATAGCTTCTCCCGAATTGGAAAGTAGTTCATCACAGAAATCAGTGTCAGTGATTCCTACACCAGTAAGTGACGAAGCTAATGATGATGATCATGAAACTTCTGATCAAGTTACTACCAAACCTCGTAGGTCAACCAGAGTAAGATCCGCACTAGAGTGGTACGGTAATCATGTTCTGGAGGTCATGTTACTTGACCATGACGAACCTACGAACTATGGGGATGCGATGATGAGCCCAGATTCCGCAAAATGGCTTGAGGCCATGAAATCTGAGATAGAATCCATGTATGAGAACAAAGTGTGGACTTTGGCGGACTCGCCCGTTGATCGGCAAGCCATTGAGATTAAATGGATCTTCAAGAGGAAGACGGACGCTGATAGTAGTGTTAATATCTACAAAGCTCGAATTGTCGTAAAAAGGTTTTCGACAATTCAAGGTGTTGACTAGATGAGATTTTCTCACTCATAGCGATGATTAAGTCTATCCGAATCATGTTAGCAATTGCCACATTTTATAAAATCTGGCAAGTGGATGTCAAAACTGAAGGAAATATGTCCTAGAGGCAATAATAAAGTTGTTATTTATATTTCCTTATATCATGATAAATGTTTATTATTCATGCTAGAATTGTATTAACCAGAAACTTAGTACATGTGTGAATACATAGACAAACGAAGTGTCACTAGTATGCCTCTACTTGACTAGCTCGTTGAATCAAAGATGGTTAAGTTTCCTAGCCATAGACATGAGTTGTCATTTGATTAACGGGATCACATCATTAGAGAATGATGTGATTGACTTGACCCATTCTGTTAGCTTAGCATTTGATCGTTTAGTATATTGCTAGTGCTTTCTTCATGACTTATACATGTTCCTATGACTATGACATTTTGCAACTCCCGAATACCGGAGGAACACTTTGTGTGCTACCAAATGCCACAACATAACTGGGTGATTATAAAGGTGCTCTACAGGTGTCTCCAATGGTACTTGTTGAGTTGGCATAGATCAAGATTAGGATTTGTCACTCCGATTGTCGGAGAGGTATCTCTGGGCCCTCTCGGTAATGCACATCACTATATGCCTTGCAAGCAATGTAACTAATGAGTTAGTTGCGGGATGATGCATTATGGAACGAGTAAAGAGACTTGCCGGTAACGAGATTGAACTAGGTATTGAGATACCGACGATCGAATCTCGGACAAGTAACATACCGATGGCAAAGGGAACAACGTATGTTGTTATGCGGTTTGACCGATAAAGATTTTCGTAGAATATGTAGGAACCAATATGAGCATCCAGGTTCCGCTATTGGTTATTGACCGGAGATGAGTCTCGGTCATGTCTGCATAAATCTCGAACCCGTAGGGTCCGCACGCTTAACGTTCAGTGACGATCGGTATTATGAGTTTATGTGTTTTGATGTACTGAAGGTAGTTTGGAGTCCCGGATATGATCACAGACATGACGAGAAGTCTCGAAATGGTCGAGACATAAAGATCGATATATTGGAAGCCTATATTTGGACATCGGAATGGTTCCGGGTGAAATCGGGATTTTACCGGAGTACCGGGAGGTTACCGGAACCCCCCTGTAAGTGTATGGGCCTTATTGGGCCATAGTGGAGAGAGAGAGGAGACCAGGGCAGGCCGCGCGCCCCCTCTCCCTCTGGTCCGAATTGGACTAGGAGGGGGGCATCCTCTTCAGTTTAGGTATCCGGGGGCGGCGCCCCCTTTCCTTCCTCCCTCTCTCCCCCTTCCTTCTCTCCTAGTCCAACTAGGGAGGGGGGGGGGGGAATCCTACTCCCGATGGGAGTAGGACTAATCTAGGGCGCGCCATAGAGGTCCGGCCCTCCCCCTCCTCTACTCCTTTATATACGGGGGAGGGGGGCACCCCATAGACACACAAGTTGATCATTGATCTTTTAGCCGTGTTCGGTTCCCTCCTCCTCCATAATCCACCTCGGTCATATCATAGCGGTGCTTAGGCGAAGCCCTACGTCGGTAGCTTCATCAACACGGCCATCACGCCGTCGTGCTGACGGAACTCTCCCTCGAAGCTCTACTGGATCGTGAGTTCGTGGGACGTCACCGAGCTGAACATGTGCAGATCGCAGAGGTGCCGTATGTTCGGTACTAGGATCGATCGATCGTGAAGACGTACGACTACATCAACCGCGTTGTCATAACACTTCCGCTTACGGTCTACGAGGGTACGTGGACGACACTCTTCCCTCTCGTTGCTATGCATTACCATGATCTTGCGTGTGCGTAGGAATTTTTTTGAAATTACTACGTTCCCCAACAGTGGTATTAGAGCCAGGTTTATGCATAGATGTTATATGCACGAGTAGAACACAAGTGAGTTGTGGGCGATACAAGTCATACTGCTTACCAACATGTCATACTTTGATTCGGCGGTATTGTTGGATGAAGCGGCCCAGAGCGACATTACGCGTACGCTTACGCGAGACTGGTTCTACCGACGTGCTTCGCACACAGGTGGCCGGCGGGTGTCAGTTTCTCCAACTTTAGTCGAATCGAGTGTGGCTATGCCTGGTCTTTGTGAAGGTTAAAACAACACATACTTGACGAATAATCGTTGTGGTTTTGATGCATAGGTAAGAACGGTTCTTGCTCAGCCCGTAGCAGCCACGTAAAACTTGCAACAACAAAGTAGAGGACGTCTAACTTGTTTTTGCAGGGCATGCTGTGATGTGATGTGGTCAAGACATGATGCTAAATTTTATTGTATGAGATGATCATGTTTTGTAACAAAGTTACTGGCAACTGGCAGGAGCCATATGGTTGTCGCTTTATTGTATGAAATGCAATCGCCATGTAATTGCTTTACTTTATCACTAAGCGGTAGCGATAGTCGTAGAAGCAATAGTTGGCGAGACGACAACGATGCTACCATGGAGATCAAGGTGTCGCGCCGGTGATGATGGTGATCATGACGGTGCTTTGGAGATGGAGATCAAAGGCACAAGATGATCATGGCCATATCATATCACTTATATTGATTGGATGTGATGTTTATCTTTTATGCATCTTATTTTGCTTAGATCGACGGTAGCATTATAAGATGATCTCTCACTAAATTTCAAGGTATAAGTGTTCTCCCTGAATATGCACCGTTGCGAAACTTCGTCGTGCCGAGACACCACGTGATGATCGGGTGTGATAAGCTCTACGTTCACATACAATGGGTGCAAGCCAGTTTTGCACACGCAGAATACTCGAGTTAAACTTGACGAGCCTAGCATATGCAGATATGGCCTCGGAACACTGAGACCGAAAGGTCGAGCGTGAATCATATAGTAGATATGATCAACATAGTGATGTTCACCATTGAAAACTACTCCATCTCACGTGATCATCGGACATGGTTTAGTTGATATGGATCACGTGATCACTTAGATGATTAGAGGGATGTCTATCTAAGTGGGAGTTCTTAAGTAATTTGATTAATTGAACTTTAATTTATCATGAACCTAGTACCTGATAGTATTTTGCATGTCTATGTTGTTGTAGATAGATGGCCCGTGCTGTTGTTCCGTTGAATTTTAATGCGTTCCTTGAGAAAGCATAGTTGAAAGATGATGGTAGCAATTACACGGACTGGGTCCGTAACTTGAGGATTATCCTCATTGCTCCACAGAAGAATTACATCCTGGAAGCACCGCTAGGTGCCAAACCCGCTGCAGGAGCAACGCCAGATGTTATGAACGTCTGGCAGAGCAAAGCTGATGACTACTCGATAGTTCGGTGTGGCATGCTTTACGGCTTAGAACCGGGACTTCAATGACGTTTTGAACGTCATGGTGCATATGAGATGTTCCAGGAGTTGAAGTTAATATTTCAAGCAAATGCCCGGATTGAGAGATATGAAGTTTCCAATAAGTTCTACAGCTGCAAGATGGAGGAGAATAGTTCTGTCAGAGAGCATCTACTCAAAATGTCTGGGTATAACAATCACATGATTCAACTGGGAGTTAATCTTCCGGATGATAGTGTCATTGACAGAATTCTTCAATCACTGCCACCAAGATACAAGAGCTTCGTGATGAACTATAACATGCAAGGGATGAATAAGACAATTCCCGAGCTCTTCGCAATGCTAAAGGCTGCGGAGGTAGAAATCAAGAAGGAGCATCAAGTGGTGATGGTCAACAAGACCACCAGCTTTAAGAAAAAGGGTAAAGGGAAGAAGGGGAACTTCAAGAAGAACGGCAAGCAAGTAGCTGCTCAAGTGAAGAAGCCCAAGTCTGGACATCAGCCTGATACTGAGTGCTTCTACTGCAAAGGGACTGGTCACTGGAAGCAGAACTGACCCCAAGTATTTGGCGGATAAGAAGGATGGCAAGGTGAACAAAGGTATATGTGATATACATGTTATTGATGTGTACCTTACTAATGCTCGCAGTAGCACCTGGGTATTTGATACTGGTTCTATTGCTAATATCTGCAACTCGAAACAGGGACTACGGATTAAGCGAGGATTGGCTAAGGACGAGGTGACGGTGCGCGTGGGAAATGGTCCCAAAGTCGATGTGATAGCGGTCGGCACGCTACCTCTACATCTACCTTCGGGATTAGTTTTAGACCTTAATAATTGTTATTTGGTGCCAGCGTTGAGCATGAACATTATATCTGGATCTTGTTTGATGTGAGACGGTTATTCATTTAAATCAGAGAATAATGGTTGTTCTATTTATATGAGTAATATCTTTTATGGTCATGCACCCTTGAAGAGTGGTCTATTTATATTGAATCTCGATAGTAGTGATACACATATTCATAATATTGAAGCCAAAAGATACAGAGTTGATAATGATAGTGCAACTTATTTGTGGCACTGCCGTTTAGGTCATATTGGTGTAAAGCGCATGAAGAAACTCCATTCTGATGGACTTTTGGAATCACTTGGTACTTGCGAACCATGCCTTATGGGCAAGATGACTAAAACTCCGTTCTCCGGAACAATGGAGCGAACAACAGATTTGTTGGAAATCATACATACTGATGTATGTGGTCCGATGAATGTTGAGGCTCGCGGCGGGTATCATTATTTTCTGACCTTCATAGATGATTTGAGTAGATATGGGTATATCTACTTGATGAAGCATAAGTGTGTAACATTTGAAAAGTTCAAAGAATTTCAGAGTGAAGTAGACAATCATCATAACAAGAAAATAAAGTTTCTATGATCTGATGGTGGAGGAGAATATTTGAGTTACGAGTTTGGTCTTCATTTGAAACAATGCGGAATAGTTTCGCAACTCACTCCACCCGGAACACCACAGCGTAATGGTGTGTCCGAACGTCGTAATCATACTTTACTAGATATGGTGCGATCTATGATGTCTCTTACTAATTTACCGCTATCGTTATGGGGTTATGCTTTAAAGACGGCTGCATTCACGTTAAACAGGGCACCATCTAAATCCATTGAGATGACGCCTTATGAACTATGGTTTGGCAAGAAACCAAAGTTGTCGTTTCTTAAAGTTTGGGGCTGTGATGCTTATGTGAAAAAGCTTCAACCTGATAAGCTCGAACCCAAATCGGAGAAATGTGTCTTCATAGGATACCCAAAGGAGACAGTTGGGTACACCTTCTATCACAGATCCAAAGGCAAGACATTCGTTGCTAAGAATGGATCCTTTCTAGAGAAGGAGTTTCTCTCGAAATAAGTGAGTGGGAGGAAAGTAGAACTTGATGAGGTAACTGTACCTGCTCCCTTATTGGAAAGTAGTTCATCACAGAAATCTGTTCTTGTGACTCCTACACCAATTAGTGAGGACGCTAATGATGATGATCATGTAACTTCAGATCAAGTTACTATCAAACCTCGTAGGTCAACCAGAGTAAGATCCGCACCAGAGTGGTATGGTAATCCTGTTCTGGAGGTCATGTTACTTGACCATGACGAACCTACAAACTATGAGGAAGCGATAATGAGCCCGGATTCCGCAAAATTGCTTGAGGCCATGAAATTTGAGATGGGATCCATGTATGAGAACAAAGTGTGGACTTTGGTTGACTTGCCCGATGATCGGCAAGCCATCGAGAATAAATGGATCTTCAAGATGAAGACTGACGCTGATGGTAATGTTACTGTCTACAAAGCTCAACTTGTTGCGAAAGGTTTTCGACAAGTTCAAGGAGTTGACTACGATGAGACTTTCTCACCTGTAGCGATGCTTAAGTCCGTCCGAATCATGTTAGCAATTGCCGCATTTTATTATTATGAAATTTGGCAAATGGATGTAAAGAATGCATTCCTAAATGGATTTCTGGAAGAGGAATTGTATATGATGCAACCTGAAGGTTTTATTGATCCAAAGGATGCTATAAAAGTGTGTAAGCTCCAGCGATCCATCTATGGACTGGTGCAAGCATCTCAGAGTTGGAATAAACGTTTTGATAGTGTGATCAAAGCATATGGTTTTATATAGACTTTTGGAGAAGCCTGTATTTACAAGAAAGTGAGTGGGAGCTCTGTAGCATTTCTAATATTATATGTGGATGACATATTGTTGATTGGAAATGATATAGAATTTCTGGATAGCATAAAAGGATACTTGAATAAGAGTTTTTCAATGAAAGACCTCGGTGAAGATGCTTATATATTGGGCATCAAGATCTATAGAGATAGATCAAGACGCTTAATTGGACTTTCACAAAGCACATACCTTGATAAAGTTTTGAAGAAGTTCAAAATGGATCAAGCAAAGAAAGGGTTCTTGCCTGTGTTACAAGGTGTGAAGTTGAGTCAGACTCAATGGCCGACCACTGCAGAAGATAGAGAGAAAATGAAAGGTGTTCCCTATGCTTCAGCCATAGGCTCTATCATGTATGCAATGCTGTGTATCAGACCTGATGTGTGTCTTGCTATTAGTTTAGCAGGGAGGTACCAAAGTAATCCAGGAGTGGATCACTGGACAGCGGTCCAGAACATCTTGAAATGCCTGAAAAGGACTAAGGATATGTTTCTCGTTTATGGAGGTGACAAAGAGCTCGTCGTAAATGGTTACATCGACGCAAGCTTTGACACTGATCCAGATGACTCTAAGTCACAAACCGGATACGTGTTTATATTGAACGGTGGAGTTGTCAGTTGGTGCAGTTCTAAGCAAATCGTCATGGCGGGATCTAAGTGCGAAGCGGAGTACATAGCTGCTTCGGAAGCAACAAATGAATGAGTCTGGATGAAGGAGTTCATATCCGATCAAGGTGTCATACCTAGTGCATCGGGACCAATGAAAATCTTTTGTGACAATACTGGTGCAATTGCCTTGGCAAAGGAATCCAGATTTCACAAGACAACCAAGCACATCAAGAGACGCTTCAATTCCATCCGCGATCAAGTCAAGGAGGGAGACATAGAGATTTGCAAGATACATACGGATCTGAATGTTGCAGACCCGTTGACTAAGCCTCTCTCACAAGCAAAACATGATCAACACCAAGACTCCATGGGTGTTAGAATCATTACTGTGTAATCTAGATTATTGACTCTAGTGCAACTGGGAGACTGAAGGAAATATGCCCTAGAGGCAATAATAAAGTTGTTATTTATATTTCCTTATATCATGATAAATGTTTATTATTCATGCTAGAATTGTATTAACCGGAAACTTAGTACATGTGTGAATACATAGACAAACAAAGTGTCACTAGTATGCCTCTACTTGACTAGCTCGTTGAATCAAAGATGGTTAAGTTTCCTAGCCATAGACATGAGTTGTCATTTGATTAACGGGATCACATCATTAGAGAATGATGTGATTGACTTGACTCATTCCGTTAGCTTAGCATTTGATCATTTAGTATATTGCTATTGCTTTCTTCATGACTTATACATGTTCCTATGACTATGAGATTATGCAACTCCCGAATATCGGAGGAACACTTTGTGTGCTACCAAACGTCACAACGTAACTGGGTGATTATAAAGGTGCTCTACAGGTGTCTCCTATGGTACTTGTTGAGTTGGCATAGATCAAGATTAGGATTTGTCACTCCGATTGTGGGAGAGGTATCTCTGGGCCCTCTCGGTAATGCACATCACTATAAGCCTTGCAAGCAATGTAACTAATGAGTTAGTTGCGGGATGATGCATTACGGAACGAGTAAAGAGACTTGCCGGTAACGAGATTGAACTAGGTATTGAGATACCGACGATCGAATCTCGGACAAGTAAAATACCGATGACAAAGGGAACAACGTATGTTGTTATGTGGTTTGACCGATAAAGATATTCATAGAATATGTAGGAACCAATATGAGCATCCAGGTTCCGCTATTGGTTATTGATCAGAGATAAGTCCCGGTCATGTCTGCATAGTTCTCGAACCCGTAGGGTCCGCACGCTTAACGTTCGGTGACGATCGATATTATGAGTTTATATGTTTTATTGTACCGAAGGTAGTTCGGAGTCCCGGATATGATCACGGACATGACGAAGAGTCTCGAAATGGTCGAGACATAAATATCGATATATTGGAAGCCTATATTTGGACATCAGAATGGTTCCGGGTGAAATCGGGATTTTACCAGAGTACTGGGAGGTTACCGGAACCCCCCCGGTAAGTGTATGGGCCTTATTGGGCCATAGTGGAGAGATTGAGGAGACCAGGGCAGGCCGCGCGCCCCCTCTCCCTCTGGTCCGAATTGGACTAGGAGGGGGGCGGCGCCCCCCTTTCCTTCCTCCCTCTCTCCCCCTTCCTTCTCTCCTAGTCCAACTAGGGAAGGAGGGGGATCCTACTCCCGGTGGGAGTAGGACTCTTCCAGGGCGCGCCATAGAGGGCCGGCCTCCCCCCTCCTCCACTCCTTTATATACGGGGGAGGGGGGCACCCTATAGACACACAAGTTGACCATTGATCTTTTAGCCGTGTGCGGTGCCCCCCTCCACCATAATCCACCTCAGTCATATCGTAGCGGTGCTTAGGCGAAGCCCTGCGTCGGTAGCTTCATCAACACCATCATCACGCCGTCGTGCTAACGGAACTCTCCCTCTAAGCTCTACTGGATCGTGAGTTCGTGGGACGTCACCGAGCTGAACGTGTGCAGATCGCGGAGGTGTCATACATTCGGTACTAGGATCGGTCGATCGTGAAGACCTACGACTACATCAACCGCGTTGTCATAACGCTTCCGCTTATGGTCTACGAGGGTATGTGGAGGACACTCTCCCCTCTCGTTGCTATGCATTACCATGATCTTGTGTGTGCGTAGGATTTTTTTTTGAAATCACTACGTTCCCCAACAAAAACTGTATTCCTTAATGGATTTCTTAAGGAAAAGTTGTATATGATGCAACAAGAAGGTTTTTTCAATCCTAAAGGTGCTAACAAAGTGTGCAAGCTCCAGCGATCCATCTATGGACTGGTGCAAGCATCTCGGAGTTGGAATATACGCTTTGATAGTGTGATCAAAGCATATGGTTTTATACAGACTTTTTGAGAAGCCTGTATTTACAAGAAAATGAGTGGGAGCACTACAACATTTCTGATAAGTATATGTGAATGACATATTGTTGATCGGAAATAATGTAAAATTTTCTAGAAAGCATAAAGGAGTATTTGAAAGGAGTTTTTCAAAGAAAGACCTCGGTGAGGCTGCTTACATATTGAGCATCAAGATCTATAGAAATAGATCGAGACGCTTGATAAGATTTTTTCAATGAGTGTATACCTTGACAAGATTTTGAAGTAGTTCAAAATGGAACAGTCAAAGAAGGAGTTCTTTCCTGTGTTGCAAGGTGTGAAGTTGAGTAAAGACTCAAAACCCGACCACGGCAGAAAATAGAAAGAGAATGAAAAGTCATTCCCTATGCGTTAGTCATAGGTTCTATAAAGTATGCTATGCTGTGTACCAGACCTATTGTGTACCTCACCATAAGTTTGGCAAGAGGGTACAATAGTGATCCAGGAGTGGATCACTGAACAACGGTCAAAATTATCCTTAGTGGAATAAGGAAATGTTTCTTAGTTATGGAGGTGACAAAGAGTTCGTCGTAAACATTTACGTCGATGCAAGCTTTGACACCGATCTGGATAACTCTAAGTCTCGATCTAGATACATATTGAAAGTGGGAGCGATTAGCCAGAGTAGCTCCGTGCAGAGCATTGTAGACATAGAAAATTTGCAAAATACATACGGCTCTGAATGTGGCAGACTCGTTGACTAAACTTCTCTCACAAGAAAAACATGATCACTCTTTGGGTGTTAATCACATAGCAATGTGAACTAGATTATTGACTCTAGTAAACCGTTTGGGTATTAGTCACATGGAGATGTGAACTAATCACATGACAATGTGAACTAGATTATTGACTCTAGTGCAAGTGGGAGACTGAAGGAAATATGCCCTAGAGGCAATAATAAAGTTGTTATTTATATTCCCTTATATCATGTTAAATGTTTATTATTCATGCTAGAATTGTATTAACCGGAAACTTAGTACATGTGTGAATACATAGACAAATAGAGTGTCACTAGTATGCCTCTACTTGACTAGCTCGTTAATCAAAGATGGTTAAGTTTCCTAGCCATGGGCAAAGAGTTGTCATTTGATGAACGGGATCACATCATTAGAGAATGATGTGATTGACTTGACCCATCCGTTAGCTTAGCACTATGATTGTTTAGTTTATTGCTATTGCTTTCATCATAACTTATACATGTTCCTATGACTATGAGATTATGCAACTCCCGAATACCGGAGGAACACTTAGTGTGCTATCAAACGTCACAACGTAACTGCGTGACTATAAAGATGCTCTACAGGTGTCTCTGATGATGTTTGTTGAGTTGGCATAGATCAAGATTAGGATTTGTCACTCCGATTGTCGAAGAGGTATCTCTGGGCCCTCTCGATAATGCACATCACTATAAGCCTTGCAAGCAATGTGACTAATGAGTTAGTTACGGGATGATGCATTACAGAACGAGTAAAGAGACTTTCCGGTAACGAGATTGAATTAGGTATTGAGATACCGACGATCGAATCTCGGGCAAGTAACATACCGATGACAAAGGGAACCACGTATGTTGTTATGCGGTTTGACCGATAAAGATCTTCGTAGAATATGTAGGAACCAATATGAGCATCCAGGTTCCACTATTGGTTATTGACCGAAGATGAGTCTCGGTCATGTCTACATAGTTCTTGAACCCGTAGGGTCTACGAGGGTACGTGGACACACTCTCCCCGCTCGTTGCTATGCTTCTCCTAGATAGATCTTGCGTGATCGTAGGAATTTTTTTGAAATACTATGTTCCCCAACAAAAATAATGTAAATTGCAAGGAGATGAGATTTGTGATTAGGAATCTGATAGATGTTGATGATGTCTCCCGGGCAACGGCACCAGAAATTCCTTTTGATGTCGCTTGAACTACCTCGGTATTTCCCCAAATAGGAAGGGATGATGCAGCACAACTACGGGTTCGAGAACTATGTAGACATGACCGAGACTCATCTCCGGTCAGTAACCAATAGCGGAACCTGGATGCTCATATTGACTCCTACATATTCTACAAAGATGTTTATCGGTCAAACCGCATAACAACATACGTTGTTCCCTTTGTCATCGGTACGTTACTTTCCCGAGATTCGATCGTCAGTATCATCATACCTAGTTCAATCTCGTTACCAGCAAGTCTCTTTACTCGTTCCGTAATGCATCATCCCATAACTAACTCATTAGTCACATTGCTTGCAAGGATTATAGTGATGTGCATTACCAAGAGGGCCCAAAGATACCTCTCCGACAATCGGAGTGACAAATCCTAATCTCGATCTATGCCAACTCAACAAATACCATCCGAGACACCTGTAGAGCATCTTTATAATCACCCAGTCGCGTTGTGACGTTTGATAGCACACTAAGTGTTCCTCCGGTATTCGGGAGTTGCATAATCTCATAGTATGAGGAACATCTATAAGTCATGAAGAAAGCAGTAGCAATGAAACTGTAACGATCATAATGCTAAGCTAACAAATGGGTCTTGTCCATTCCATCATTCTCTAATGATGTGATCCCGTTCATCAAATGACAACACATGTCTATGGTCAGGAAACTTAACCATCTTTGATTAACGAGCTAGTCTAGTAGAGGCATACTAGGGACACTCTGTTTGTCTATGTATTCACACATGTACTAAGTTTCGGTTAATACAATTCTAGCATGAATAATAAACATTTATCATGATATAAGGAAATATAAATAACAACTTTATTATTGCCTCTAGGGCATATTTCCTTCAGTCTCCCACTTGCACTAGAGTCAATAATCTAGTTCACATCGCCATGTGATTTAACACTAATAGTTCACATCTTTATGTGATTAACAACCATAGTTCACATCGCCATGTGGCCAACACTCAAAAGGTTTACTAGAGTCAACAATCTAGTTCACATCGCTATGTGATTAACACCAAGAGTTATAAGGTATGATCATGTTTTGCGTGTAAGATAAATTTTAGTCTACGGGTCTGCAACATTCAGATCCGTATGTATTTTGCAAATTTCTATGTCTACAATACTCTGCATGGAGCTACTCTAGCTAATTGCTCCCAATTTCAATATGTATCTAGATCGAGACTTAGAGTCATCCAGATCGGTGTCAAAGCTTGCATCGACGTAACTCTTCACGACGAACTCTTTATCACCTCCATAACTGAGAAATATTTCCTTATTCCACTAAGGATAATTTTGACCGCTGTCCAGTGATCCACTCCTGGATCACTATTGTACCCTCTTGCCAAACTCATGGTCAGGTTCACAATAGGTCTGGTACACAACATAGCATACTTCATAGAACCTATGACCGAGGCATAGGGAATGAATTTTCATTCTCTTTCTATTTTCTACCATGGTCGGGTTATGAGTCTTTACTCAACTTCAGAACTTGCAATACAGGCAAGAACTCCTTCTTTGACTATTCCATTTTGAACTACTTCAAAATCTTGTCAAGGTATGTACTCATTGAAAAAACTTATCAAGCGTCTTTTTCTATCTCTATAGATCTTGATGCTCAATATGTAAGCAGCTTCACCGAGGTCTTTCTTTGAAAAACTCCTTTCAAACACTCCTTTATGCTTTGCTAAAAAATTCTACATTATTTCCGATCAACAATAGGTCATTCACATATACTTATCAGAAATGCTGTAGTGCTCCCACTCACTTTCTTGTAAATACAGGCTTCACCGTAAGTCTATATAAAACCATATACTTTGATCACCTTATCAAAGCATATATTCCAACTCCGAGATGCTTGCACCAGTCCATAGATGGATCGCTGGAGCTTGCACACTTTGTTAGCACCTTGTGGATTGACAAAAACTTCTTGTTGCATCATATACAACTCTTCTTTAAGAAATCCATTAAGGAATGTAGTTTTTGACATCCATTTGCCAGATTTCATGAAATGTGGCAATTGCTAACATGACTCAGACAGACTTTAAGCATCGATGCGAGTAAGAAAATCTCATCGTAGTCAACATCTTGAACTTGTTAAAAACCCTTTTCGAGAAGTCAAGCTTTGGAGATAGTAACACTACTATCAGCGTCCGTCTTCCTCTTGAAGATCCATTTTATTCTCTATGGCTTGCCGATCATCGAGCAAGTCAACCAAAGTCCATACTTTGTTCTCATACATGGATCCTATCTCAGATTTCATGGCCTCAAGCCATTTTGCAGAATCTGGGCTCATCATCGCTTCCTCATAGTTCGTAGGTTCGTCATGGTCAAGTAACATGACCTCCAGAATAGGATTGTCGTACCACTCTGGTGCGGACCTTACTCTGGTTGACCTACGAGGTTCGGTAGTAACTTGATCTGAACTTTCATGATCATCATCATTAGCTTCCTCACTAATTGGTCTAGGCATCACCGATGCTGATTTCTGTGATGAACTACTTTCCAACTCGAGAGAAGGTACAATTACCTCATCAAGTTCTTCTTTCCTCCAACTCACTTCTTTCGAGAGAAACTCATTCTCTAGAAAGGATCCACTCTTAGCAACAAAGATCTTGCCTTCAGATCTGTGATAGAAGGTGTACCCAATAGTTTCTTTTGGGTATCCTATGAAGACACACTTCTCCGATTTGGGTTTGAGCTTATCAGGCTGAAACTTTTTCACATAAGCATCACAACCCCAAACTTTAAGAAATGATAGCTTTAGGTTTCTTGCTAAACCATAGTTCATACGGTGTCGTCTCAACGGATTAGATGGTGCCCTATTTAATGTGAATGCAACTGTCTCTAATGCATAACCCCAAAACGATAGTGGTAAATTGGTAAGAGACATCATAGATCGCACCATATCTAATAAAGTACGGTTACGACGTTCGGACACACCATTACTCCGTGGTGTTCCAGGTGGCATGAGTAGTGAAACTATTCCACATTGTTTTTAAATGAAGGACAAACTCATAACTCAAATATTTGCCTTCGTGATCAGATCATAGAAACTTTATTTTCTTGTTACGATGATTCTTAACTTCACTCTGAATTTCTTCGAACTTTTCAAATGTTTCAGACTTGTGTTTCATTAAGTAGATATACCCATATCTGCTTAAATCATCTGTGAAGGTCAAAAAATAACGATACCCGCCGCGAGCCTCAACACTCATCGGACCGCATACATCAGTATGTATTATTTCCAATAAGTCAGTGGCTCGCTCCATTGTTCCGGAGAACGGAGTCTTAGTCATGTTGCCCATGAGGCCTGGTTCGCAAGCATAAAATGATTCATAATCAAGTGATTCCAAAAGTCCATCTGCATGGAGTTTCTTCATGCGCTTTACACCAATATGACCTAAATGGCAGTGCCACTTGTATGTTGCACTATCGTTATCAACTTTGCATCTTTTGGCATCAATATTATGAATATGTGTATTGCTACGATCGAGATTCAATAAACCATTTACCTTGGGTGTATGACCACAGAAGGTTTTATTCATGTAAACAGAATAACAATTATTCTTTGGCTTAAATGAATAACCGTATTGCAATAAACATGATCCAATCATATTATGCTCAAGACAAACACCAAATAACATTTATTTTAGGTTCAACACTAATCCCGAAGGTAAAGGGAGTGTGCGATGGTGATCTTATCAACCTTGGAATTACTTCCAACACACATCGTCACCTCGCCCTCAACTAGTCTCTGTTCATTTTGTAACTCCTGTTTCAAGTTACTAATCATAGCAACTAAACCAGTATCAAATACCCAGGGGCTACTATGAACACTAGTAAAGTACACATCAATAACATGTATATCATATGTACTTTTGTTCACTTTGCCATCCTTCTTATCCGCCAAGTATTTTGGGCAGTTCCGCTTCCTGTGACCATTTCCTTTGCAGTAGAAGCACTCAGTTTCAGGCTTGGGTCTAGCTTTGGGCTTCTTCATGGGAGTGGCAACTTGCTTGCCATTCTTCTTGAAGTTCCCTTTCTTTCCCTTGCCCCTTTACTTGAAACTAGTGGTCTTGTCAACCATCAACATTTGATGCTTTTCTTGATTTCTACCTTCGTCGATTTCAGCACCACGAAGAGCTCGGGAATCGTTTTCGTCATCCCTTGCATATTATAGTGCATCACAAAGTTCCAGTAACTTGATGATAGTGACTAGAGAACTCAGTCAATCACTATCTTATCTAGAAGATTAACTCCCACTTGATTCAAGCGATTGTAGTACTCAGACATTCTGAGCACCTGCTTACTAGTTGAGATATTCTCCTCCATCTTGTAGGCAAAGTACTTGTGAGAGGTCTCATACCTCTTGACTCGGGCATGAGTCTGAAATACCAATTTCAGCTCTTGGAACATCTTATATGCTTCGTGGCATTTAAAACGTTTTTGAAGTCTCGGTTCTAAGCCGTAAAGCATGGCGCACTAAACTATCAAGTAGTCATCATACCGAGCTTGCCAAACATTCATAACGTCTGCATCTGCTCCTGCAATAGGTCCGTCACCTAGCGGTGCATCAAGGACATAATTCTCTAGTGCAGCAATGAGGATAATCCTCAGATCAAGGACCCAGTCCGCATCATTGCTACTATCATCTTTCAACTTATTTTTCTCTAGGAACATAAAAAAAAATAAACAGGGAGCTACATCGCAAGCTATTGATCTATAACATAGTTATGCAAATACTATCAGGACTAAGTTCATGATAAATTAAAGTTCAATTAATCATATTACTTAAGAACTCCCACTTAGATAGACTTAGATAGACATCCCTCGAGTCATCTAAATGATCACGTGATCCATATCAACTAAACCATGTCCGATCATCACGTGAGATGGAGTAGTTTTAAATGGTGAACATCACTATGTTGATCATATCTACTATATGATTCACGTTCGATCTTTCGATCTCAGTGTTCTGAGGCCATATCTGCATATGCTATGCTCGTCAAGTTTAACCCGAGTATTCTACGTGTGCAAAACTAGCTTGCACCTGTTGTATGTGAACGTAGAGCTTATCACACCCGATCATCACGTGATGTCTCGGCACGACGAACTGTAGCAACGGTGCATCCTCAGGGAGAACACTTATACCTGGAAATTTTAGTAAGGGATCATCTCATAATGTTACCGTCCTACTAAGCAAAATAAGATGCATAAAAGATAAACATCACATGCAATCAAAATATGTGACATGATATGGCCATCATCATCTTGTGCCTTTGATCTCCATCTCCAAAGTACCGTCATGATCTCCATCGTCATCGACATGACACCATGATCTCCATCATCTCGATCTTTATCAACGTGTCCTCACATGGTCGTCTCGCCAACTATTGCTTTTGCAACTATTGCTATCGCATAGCGATAAAGTAAAGCAATTATATGGTGCTTGCATCTTACGCAAATAAAGAGACAACCATAAGGCTCCTACCAGTTGCCGATAACTTCAACAAAACATGATCATCTCATACAACATTTTATATATCATTACGTCTTGACCATATCACATCACAGCAAGCCCTGCAAAAACAAGTTAGACATCCTCTACTTTGTTGTTGCAAATTTTACGTGGCTGCTACGGGCTTTAGCAAGAACCGTTCTTACCTACGCATCAAAAACCACAACAATTTTTCGTCAAGTTTGCTGTTTTAACCTTCAACAAGGACCGGGCGTAGTCACACTCGATTCAACTAAAGTTGGAGAAATAGACACCCACTAGCCACCTGTGTGCAAAGCACGGCGGTAGAACCAGTCTCATGAACGCGGTCATGTAATGTCGGTCTGGGCCGCTTCATCCAACAATACCGCCGAATCAAAGTATGACATGCTGGTAAGCAGTATGACTATTATCGCCCACAACTCTTTGTGTTCTACTCGTGCATATAACATCTACGCGTAGACCTGGCTCGGATGCCACTGTTGGGGAATGTAGTATTTCAAAAAAAATCCTACGATCATGCAAGATCTATCTAGGAGAAGCATAGCAATGAGCGGGGAGAGTGTGTCCACGTACCCTCGTAGACCGAAAGTGGAAGCATTTAGTAACGCGGTTGATGTAGTCGAACGTCTTCGCGATCCAACCGATCAAGTACCGAACGCACGACACCTCCGTGATCTGCACACGTTCAGCTCGGTGACTTCCCCCGAACTCTAGATCCAGCTGAGGCCGAGGGAGAGTTTCGTCAGCACGACGGCGTGGTGACGGTGATGATGATGTTACCGACGTAGGGCTTCGCCTAAGCACTACGACAATATGACCGAGGTGGAAATCTGTGGAGGGGCACCGCACATGGCTAAGAAATCAACTTGTGTGTCTATGGGGCTCCCCCCTTCCTCGTATATAAAGGAGTGGAGGAGGGGGGCGGCCGGCCTCATGGGGTGCGCCCCAGGGGGGGGGATCCTACTCCTACTAGGAGTAGGTTCCCCCCTTTCCTAGTCCAACTAGGAGAGGAAGGAAAGGGAAGAGGGAGAGAAGCAAAGGGCGGTCGGCCCCCTTCCCAATTTGGATCGGGCTTCGGGGGGCGCGCCCCTCCACTTGGCCGCCTCCTCCTCTCTTCCACTAAAGCCCATGAAGGCCCATTAACCCCCCGGGGGGTTCCGGTAACCCCCCGGTACTCCGGTAAATACCCGATACACCTCGGAACCATTCCGGTGTCCGAATATAGTCATCCAATATATCAATATTTATGTCTCGACCATTTCGAGACTCCTCGTCATATCCGTGATCTCATCCGGGACTCCTAACTACCTTCGGTACATCAAAACACATAAACTCATAATACCGATCGTCATCGAACGTTAAGCGTGCGGACCCTACGGGTTCAAGAACTATGTAGACATGACCGAGACTCATCTCCGGTCAATAACCAATAGCGGAACCTAGATGCTCATATTGGCTCCTACATATTCTACGAAGATCGTTATCGGTCAAACCGCATAACAACATACGTTGTTCCCTTTGTCATCGGTATGTTACTTGCCCGAGATTCGATCGTCGGTATCATCATACCTAGTTCAATCTCGTTACCGGCAAGTCTCTTTACTTGTTCCGTAATGCATCATCCCGTAACTAACTCATTAGTCACATTGCTTGCAAAGCTTATAGTGATGTGCATTACCGAGAGGGCCCAGAGATACCTCTCCGACAATAGGAGTGACAAATCCTAATCTCGATCTATGCCAACTCAACAAATACCATCGGAGACACCTGTAGAGCATCTTTATAATCACCCAGTTATGTTGTGACGTTTGATAGCACACTAAGTGTTCCTCCGGTATTCGGGAGTTGCGTAATCTCATAGTCTGAGGAACATGTATAAGTCATGAAGAAAGCAGTAGCAATGAAACTGTAACGATCATAATGCTAAGCTAACGAATGGGTCTTGTCCATCACATCATTCTCTAATGATGTGATCCCGTTCATCAAATGACAACACATCTCTATGGTGAGGAAACTTAACCATCTTTGATTAACGAGCTAGTCTAGTAGAGGCATACTAGGGACACTCTGTTTGTCTATATATTCACACATGTACTAAGTTTCCGGTTAATACAATTCTAGCATGAATAATAAACATTTATCATGATATAAGGAAATATAAATAACAACTTTATTATTGCCTCTAGGGCTTATTTCCTTCAATTTTCCATTTGCCTCGCATTTTCATCTCCCCCACTTCACAAAAATTTCCCGTTTTATTCGCCCTCTTTTTCATTTGCCGTTTTCTCGTCAGATCTATCTTTTTGCGTGTGATCTTGTTTGCCTACTTTATCCCTATGGCTAGTTCTTCCTCTATTACATGTACCCCCGAGAATGAAGTTCTTAATTTTAAACAAAGGGGAGGGAGAATCTAAAGGATTCTTGGTATAGAGTTTGCAATGCTCATAATAGATCCAGTCATAAGCAATCTACCGTTGTTCTTCTTCACAGTTTTTATGTGGGTATTACCACCTGTTATAGATTCATCCTTGATACGATAATGGTGGGAATTTCTTGATGTGTCCATATTTGGATGCTTTTAATGCTTTGGGAAATCTAGTGGGTTCACCACCTCTCACTATCAATGAAAATGCTTTAACAGTTGAGCATGTTATGCAAACGCTTGATGCTATTGAAAAGAAAATGCTTACCGAAGAACATGTTGAAAACTTGGATAAAAAATGCATAATCTTGCTAATAAAATTGGGTCAAAAGCGGGAGAGGTTTTTAAGTTACTAAAGGAAAAGGAACCATAATTCACAAGAATTGAAGAAAGTCCTCTGATTGATAAGTTGGAAGAAAATTTTAATAATTTAAGCTCGGCTTTTCCTTCTACCAAAACTACTGAAAAAACTCCCATAAAATTTAGCAAGATTATTCAAGTCATTAATAACAAGGGTGTAACTTCTAGTAATAACAAAGAAGGCCTTAGATGATTAGTATTCACCCCGACTTTGTTGAAGTTGTGCGAAACCCTACTTGCAAGAATGAATTTTTCAACCTCATTCCTAGGAGTGTTGTTATTGAAAATTTATATGCTAAATCTTTGAAGAATATTGGTTGTGTGATTGAGGAATTTGAAACAAAAAATGACAACACTTGAATATATGCGTTATGCCTAGCTAGGGGCATAAAACGATAGCGCTTTTTGGGAGGCAACCCAATGAATAAATTTTATTTTTGCCTTTTTCTTTCTGTTCTTGATTGTTTGCAAAATTATGCTACGGTTATGATTGTGTTTTTTATATTTTAATTAGTGTTTGTGCAAAGTAAGCCTTTAGGATCATGTTGGGTGATAGTTGATTTGATCTTGTTGAAAAACAGAAACTTTGTGCGCCTGTAGTAGAATTGTTTAAAATCAGACAAGCACGATACAATCCTGATTTTTTAACACAAGATTGATATACAAATTTCCTATTTTGTCCTAATTTTTCAGAATTTTTGGAGTTACAAAAGTATTTGAAGTTTTCAGATTACTACAAACTGTTCTGTTTTTGATAGATTCTGTTTTCTTTGCATTGTGTGCTTATTTCGATTAATCTATGGACTGTATTGGAGGGTATAAGCCATGGAAAAGTTAGAATACAGTAGATATAATGCAAAAATAAAATATGAATGGGTTTTCAGTAGTACTTAGAGTAGTGATTTGCTTTGTTATACTAACGGATCTCACGAAGGTTTTGTTGAGTTTTGTGTGATTGAAGTTTCAAGTTTTGGGTGAGATCACGATGGATGAAGGAATAAGGAGTGAAAAGAGCCTAAGACTGGGGATTCCCATGGCACCCCAAGTTATTATTCAAACAGAAACGAGCAAGTAAGCTTGGGGATGCCGCGGAAGGCATCCCTCTTTCTTCTAACGACCATCGGTATTTACTTGGAGCTATATTTTTATTCGCCACATATCATGAGTTTTGCTTGGAGCGTCTTGTATTATATGAGTCTTTGCTTGTTTTGCTTTTTAGTTTGTGTCAAGTATCCTTGCTAAACACACCTATTTGGGAGAGCCAAAATTATGCTTTGATTTGTTAGAATTGCTCTTTATGCTTCACTTAAAAAAATTGAGCTATGGAATTGCTCTAGTGCTTCACTTATATCTTTTTGAGCATGGTGTGCTTTAATATTTTTGAAGAAATTGCTCTCATGATTCACTTAGATTTATTTGAGAATTAGTAAATTTTTGAAGAAATTCTCTCATGATTTACTTATATTATTTTGAGAGACAGAAAATTTTATGGTCATGTTCTTCGTTTAGATTTGTTTGAGCTTATCAAAAGCAGCATATGAAATTAGTCCCAAAGTGATAGATATTCAAGAGGGATATAATAAAAACTTTCATGAAGATCATTGGACAAATAAACTTGATTCTTTGGAATAGTTTTGAGATATGATGATAGTGATATGTGAGTCATGTTGGTGAGTAATTATGCTTTAGTAAGAATATTGGTGTTAAGGTTTGTGATTCCCTATGCAAGAACGAAAGTCAATAGTTATGCAATGAAATTATATCCTAGTTGTGTTGCATTATTCGGTGTTAGTTATGCTTAATGCCCGCTTATGTGATTTTTTGTTTCTTGGTTGGTTGCTTCTCAATCTATTTACTAGCCTTCATTTGTACTAAGTAGAAATACTACTTGTGCATCCAAAATCTTTAAATCCAGTTTTGCGATATGAGTCCACCATACCTACCTATATGTGGTATTCTCATGTTGTTCTAAGCAAATTTGTATGTGCCATCTCTAATTTTCAAAATAAATTTCCTTTTTGTGTGCCCATACAGCTCATGAAGCAGCAGGGGGTGGCCAGTATTTTCCATGCTAAATGTGTTATTCTCAAGATAAGTGTTTATTCACTTGTCATTGCACGAGAGTATAGCGATAATAGGGATGCCCAGTCCCGAAATGAAAAAGAAATTTACTTTATGTTGTCAAATAATAAATTTCATGGAAAGTGTTGGCATGGACGGTACCCGTGGATACGGCTAGCCGTGGAATGTGAAAGAATGGTGGAAAAAGGAATAAACTTTATTTTCTGTTTGGGAACCGCCTATGATATATCTAGCATGGAAAGTGTTGGGAATTACTCGGTCGTTTTTGTTGACGGGAAAAGTATGCCTCTCAAAAACAATTATCTCTCCATTTTTGCTTTGAGCTCTGGCACCTCTACAAATCCCTACTTCCCTCTGCGAAGGGCCTATCTATTTACTTTATGCAATTTTTATTTTTATTTTGAGTCTCCATCTTCTCTTATAAAAGCACCAACTAAGGGGCACTATGATCGTACTTGAGCATTGGATGTACCTAATACGCGAGTGTGTTTCATGAATGGATCAATGATTGAGCATGATGGGCTAGGGATAATTTTCTTTAGTGTTGATATTTTGAAAGACATGGTTGCTCGTTCATATGCTTGAGTATTGAAATATTCATGTCAAGACTAGACTATTGCTTTCAACCATATAAAAGTCCAAATGTCCATGCTATAAAAGAAAAGAATATGTGATGAACATGTTAGGCATCATTCCACATCCAAAATTCTGTTTTTATCATTTACCTACTGAGGACGAGTAGGAATTAAGCTTGGGGATGCTGATACGTCTCCAATGTATCTATAATTTTGCTTGTTCCATGCTGTTATATTATCATTCTTGGATGTGTTTTACAATCATTTTATAGTAACTTTCTATCTTTTTTTGGGACTAACCTATTGACATAGTGTCGAGTGCCAGTTGGTGTTTTTCCTTGTTTTTTACTTCACGGAATATCTGTACCAAACAGAGTCCAAACGCAACAAAACTTTTTGCAGATTTTTTTGGACAAGAAGACACCCAGTGGGCCAAAGATGTACCAGAGGGGAGGCCCGAGGTGGGCACAACCCACCAGGGCACGCCAGGAGGCCCAGGTGCGTCCAGGGGAGTTGTGCCCCCTCGCTGACCTCCCACACTGCCTCTTTGCCCTATAAGTTGCCAAATATTCCAGAAACCCTAGGAGAGTCGACGAAACACAATTCCAACCACCGCAAGTTCCAGAACTACAAGATCCAATCTAGACACCATCACAGAGGGGTTCATCATCCTCATTGGTGCCTCTCCGATGATGCGTGAGTAGTTCGTCGTAGACCTACAGGTCCGTAGTGAGTAACTAGATGGCTTCCTCTCTCTCTCTCTCTCTTTTGATTCTCAATACAATGGTCTCTTGGAGATCTATTTGATGTAACTCTTTTTGTGGTGTGTTTGTTGGGATCCGATGAACTTTGAGTTTATGATCAGATCTACATCCATGAATATTATTTGAGTATTCTTTTGATCTCTTATATGCATGATTATTTATAGCCTTGTATTTCTTCTTCGAATCTTTGTTTAGTTAGGCCAACTAGATCGATTTTTCTTGCCATGGGAAGAGGTGCTTTGTGATGGGTTCGATCATGCGGTGTTCTTTCCCAGTGATAGAAGGGGCAACAAGACACGCATGTATCGTTGCTATTAAGGATAACAAGATGGGGGCTATTCCTACATTAATAGGTCTCGTCTACATCATGTCATCGTTCTTATTGCATTGCTCTGTTTCTCCATGAACGTAATACACTAGATGCATGTTGGATAGCGGTCAATGTGTGGAGTAATAGTAGTACATGTAGGCAGGAGTCGATCTACTAATCTTGGACGTGATGCTTATATATTGATCATTGCCTTGGATATCGTCATAATTATTCGATCTTCTATCAATTGCCCAACAGTAATTTGTTTACCCACCGTGTGCTATTTTCTCGAGAGAAGCCACTAGTGAAATCTACGGCCCACGGGTCTATTCTGTATCATATTTGCTTTCCGATATATTATTTGCCACTTTTATTTTCAGATTTGTTATTCCAAAAACCCAAAAATACCCTGATGCACTTTTTTGTTACTTCTTTTATTTCGCGTTTTATCGAGATCTATTTATCCAATCTACACATTTTTTATCGCGTCAACTTGACAATCTCTGGCACCGTTACCCGAAAAAGGGATTGACAACCCCTTATAAGCGTCGGTTTGCAAGTATTTGTTCTTTGTGTGCAGGTACCATTTACATAGTGTTGCTTGGTTCTCCTACTGGATTGATACCTTGGTTTCATAACTGAGGGAAATACCTACTGTAGTTGTGCTACATCATCCCTTCCTCTTTGGGGAAATACCGACGTAGTTCAAGCGACATCAGGGTGACACAGGGAGAGTGTCCTTGCCACAACTCAGACCCAATAAGGTCGAGTGTCTAGGGTGTCGACATGCCATGGAGGCCGCTATAGGCAGTCCTTCACTTCGGTCCGAGCACCGAGCCACTCTTGGCGCCATCTACTCCAAAATCCAGCTGGTTGAAGCTGGGATTATGGAAAATTTTGTTAGCCTTGCAAAAGGCTTGGAGGTAAAAACCCATAACTCATGTATTTTCTTTTATTAGCTTTTATTGATACATCTAAGTATAGCTACTAGCCCTCAAGGATGACTTCAAGATATCATTCGAAAAGTTCTAAGTCAGTATCTGCGATAATTTAGATTTTTGTTTAGAAAGGTTGATAGACTAGTAGCCCCCAAGCCTTGAGCTAGTTTGACAAACTGGCTTGAGGGCTGTAAATAATTTTTACTGCATTGTACTATAAAAGTGCAAATACGCAGTAGCCCCCGAGCCTCTATAAAAGTGCATCCAACTAGAGGATCAAATTTTGATATTTGGTTTTTTAAGGGCACTTGTTTTTTGACGTAGGTTTCTCCGTTGCTTCCGCTGTTACATCGACGGAAGTAGAAGAAAAGAGAAAACTAGCATGATCTGAAGGGGATCTTAGTTTGATACGACAACAAGCTGGCCAAGCACAAGGTACTGCAATGTTGCATTTTTATTAATCCCTCTATCAAAACAACTTTAATATTAATCTGAATGCAATCGTATGTTTTTACAACATTTGAAAAAGATCTTTCTACCCTGAGGGCTGAGCTAGAGACAGTTCGGCAAGAAGTGGAGCAGCAAAAGGCTGCCGTGCTTAAGAGCGCGGATGAGCTTACTGCAGAGCAGAGGAGTCGCGTGGCGTCCGAGAAGCGGATCACCGAGATTGAGGAGGATCTGAAGAGCGCGACCATGACTAGTGAAGCTCTGGAGGATTCCATTGCCAAGGATGCCACCGAGCTGAAAAAGCTAAAGTTGGACTGCCAAGAGGCCACAACTCAGGCGAGGGCAGCCAAAGAGGAGCTTCGGGTGGCAACTGATAAGTTGTATTTATTACAATGTGTTTTCGGATGTGAAGCGTTCCCCATGTTAACGCAAAAATGGTGTTTGTTAGGTGAGTTCTTGGATCTTCCTCTCGGTGTGGGGCAGGCCTGCCAGCACCATGGTAGTCACGAAGGTGGGATTACCGAGGACTCATTCTGGATGCCTCAGTCTCCACTCCTCGGCGACCAACACAAGGAAATCGCCAGGCTATATTGTCTGGCCCGACCTGTGATGGACGATCTCTGCATGGCCTGCTTATGGTCGGACGTGTCGCTGTCGTCAAGCTTTTTCAGCCTTGCGCATCAACTGCAAGGGGCTGTTCCACAACTTGAATTGTGGAAGCGCTCCACATGCTTGGAGGGTGCTCAGGAGGCGTATGTGGCTGTGAAGATGCACTGGCCGGTCATTGAGATGGAAGAGATTGCGCATGGCGGTCCGGTAGGGAAGAACCAACAAGCTCAACAATACTATGTGATGGCAGCTACACACGTGACCAAGACAAAATGGACGAAGGACAAAATCTTATATGATCTCCAGTGATCATCTCAATCCAGTTTCCTCGATATGCCGAGATGCTCCTGTTGTAAGAAATTTGAATGCCTGTTACTTGGTCGCTTCCTCCTTGGAGTTAGTTTTAATGCTTTATTTTGACTCTTGCTACGACTCTTTGAGGATGTAGTTTACCAGTCGTCAGCTGCTAACCCTTAGTAGAATATACCACCGGTGTCTATCGCTGATATATAACCCTTAGCCGACACCTCAGTGCCCGAAGGCGATTTTATCAGAACAAATAAGGCAATCATACTACAAGGTTTAATAACTTACACTTAGTCGTAGGAGCATATGTTTGGGAGAAACTTAATAGCCCCCGGTATATGTCAATTTCTTGGATGGCCAAGGTCAAACCACCTATTACGTGGCCTTTTTGAAGAATGTAGGCCCTTCGTTTTACTCGGATAACCTCCATCGGCTATATTTAGTTTGATATTGCATACAGTTTGCTGATTGATTTATGCTTGTTCTGACAATCAGTTTTTGGCTTTCTCCAACCGAGGTACTTAACCGGTTAAACCAGAAGTAACAATCACAGTGGTTCTCCCTTTACATCCTAGCCCAACTAAGCGGGAACATAAGAGGTAAGCACAGGAGCTGGGCAACCCAACCATTGACCAAAAGACACAACTCGAAATCGATGCATATAATGCCAAAATACCGATGACTTGGGGCCGAGAGCATTCTAGGATACCTCAGATATAAAGGAGGGTCGGATTCAAACTAAGACCCCCCCTTTTTAATTTCTTTTGATATGAAGAAAAAATGTAATATGTTAGTAGCTATGCTCAGGCTAAAAGAGAGGCTCAAATAACCCCCCCCCCCCCGATTTTTTATTCATAACGATGGTCGAACCATACAATCCGAGCAAGAAAGATGCAGCCACAAAAGACATAAATATGTATAGTGAGAAGGGAGAGCCGAGGCAGGAAGAGTGCGCTGAAGTCCAAGCAACAGAGCCGGCGTTTATCCCCATTCTTCTTTATGCCTCTCTATGTATGCTCATCACTATTTTTCCGTCTAAATCGGAGGAAGTTTATCTTCACCCGATCGATTGAGCTATTTTACTTAAAATCATATGGTCGGAAACCGTCTCAAAATGACATACTTTGGTGAAGATGTATCAAAAGGTGGCCAGAGGCTGCTTGCTTAGCCCCCGGTTGAACCGGGTTATTATCCAAGGCAATGTATATAGGAATGGGCCGTCTGTTGATCCGAAATGCCCCCATTCTCAATATAACATGTGCTCCATGCCCCCATCGGATTTTTGACACAGAGTTTTGTATCCGAGGAACATGGGTTTCAGTCACGTGGTGGGGATAATGGAGCGCGTACCCCTATAGAGGGGTGCCGCTGGATTGCACTGAGCTGTTCTCCGTGTTGACATGGCGTGTTGCGCTCCTTGGGTTGCCTGAGGCGACTCTATTACATGTCGGGTCCTCAGTTACTTGTTCCTCGTCTTCCCGTGCCTCGGCCACTAAGGCTGTGGATTGTTTTTCCTTTAAAGGGAAAAGTGCATTGTCTCCAATTAATACGATTATGCCCTTGGGTCCGTCCATCTGGTGCTTTAGGTTGCCGCGTCGTGTTAGGACATGGAAACAGCCAAAAGAAGGTTGCCCAGGAGTGCTCGTAATAGCTATGAAAGCGTGCTATCTCAAAGATTATGCCTTCCCCGCAGTTTTTTGGGCGTGTTGAATACCACCTCAAGTGTGATATTTCTCGATGCTATAGGTCCAAACCCCTTATACGTCTCCAACGTATCTATAATTTTTGATTGTTCCATGCTATTATATTATCTGTTTTGAATGTTTTATATGAATTAATATGATATTTTATATTAATATGCTTTAGGTCCAAACCACCAGAAGCATCCACGAAAACACTTTTCCACCGCTACAACCTTCTGTTCCCGTGAGATCCCATCTTGGGGCCTTTTCCGGCATCCTACCGGAGGGGGATTTGATCACGAAGGGCTTCCACATCAACTCTATTGCCCTTCCAATGAAGCGTGAGTAGTTTACCACAGACCTACGGGTCCATAGCTAGTAGCTAGATGGATTCTTCTCTCTCTTTGATTCTCAATACCATGTTCTCCTCGATGTTTTCTTGGAGATCTATCCGATGTAATCTTCTTTCGCGGTGTGTTTGTCGAGATCCGATGAATTGTGGATTTATGATCAGCTTATCTATGAATATATTTGAATCTTCTCTGGATTCTTATATGCATGATTTGGTATCTTTGTATTTCTCTTTGAATTATCGGTTTGGTTTGGCCAACTAGATTGGTTTTTCTTGCAATGGGAGAGGTGCTTAGCTTTGGGTTCAATCTTGCGTGATTTCACCCAGTGACAAAGTAGGGGTAGCGAGATACGTATTGAATTGTTGCCATCGAGGATAAAAAGATGGGGTTTACATGATATTGCATGAGTTTATTCCTCTAAATCATGTCATCTTACTTAAGGCGTTACTTCGTTCTTTATGAACTTAATACTCTAGATGCATGCTGGATAGCGGTCTATGTGTGGAGTAATAGTAGTAGATGCAGGCAGGAGTCGGTCTACTTGACACGGACGTGATGCCTATATTACATAATCATTGCCTTGGATATCGTCATAACTTTGCGCTTTTCTATCAATTGCTCGACAGTAATTTGTTCACCCACCCTATTATTTGCCTTCATGAGAGAAGCCTCTAGTGAAACCTATGGCCCCTCGGTCTATTTTCCATCATATTAGTTTCCGATCTACTATTTTGCAATCTTTTACTTCCAGATCTATAAACCAAAAAACCCAAAAATATTTTATCTTTTATTTATCTATCTATATCAGATCTCACCTTTGCAAGTAACCGTGAAGGGATTGACAACCCCTTTATCGCGCTGGGTGCAAGTGTTTGATTGTTTGTGCAGGTATTGGTGATTTGCGCGTTCTTCTCCTACTGGATTGATACCTTGGTTCTTAACTGAGGGAAATACTTATCTCTACTATGCTGCATCACCCTTTCCTCTTCAATGAAAAATCCAACGCAAGCTCAAGAAGTAGCAGGAAGAATTTTTGGGGCCGTTGCCGGGGAGATCTACGCCAAGTCAAGATTAGTCTCCTGTCAACTTGCCAATTTTTGGTAACGTTGCCGAGGAGATCTACATCAAGCCTACCAAGTACCCATCATAAAACCCTCATCTCTTGCATTAAATTATTCGCCCTTTGCGTCTCGTTTTCCTCTTCCCCACTTCTAAAACGATTTTTGAAAAGATTTCCCTTTTTATGCTCCATTCGTCTTTTCGTTTGCTCGTGTGTTAGATTGCTTGCTTTGTCACGATGGCTCAAGAGAATACCAAATTGTGTGACTTTTCCAATACTAATAATAATGATTTTATTAGTACTCCGATTGCTCCCGCCACTAGTGCGGAATCTTATGAAATTAATGCCGCTTTGTTGAATCTTGTTATGAAAGATAAATTTTCTGGCCTTCCTAGTGAAGATGCCGCATCCCATCTAAATAATTCCGTTGAGTTGTGTCATATGCAAAAGAAGAAAGATGTGGATAATGATATTTTTAAATTGAAGTTATTTCCGTTCTCACTACGAGATCGTGCTAAAACTTGGTTTTCATCTTTGCCTAAAAATAGTATTGATTCATGGAATAAGTGTAAAGATGCTTTTATTTCCAAGTATTTTCCTCCCGCTAAGATCATTTCCCTTAGGAACGATATTATGAATTTTAAGCAACTTGATCATGAACATGTTGCACAATCTTGGGAGAGGATGAAATTGATGATACGCAATTGCCCTACTCAGTTTAAATTTGTGGATGATCATACAAAATTTTTATTGCAGATTGAATTTTTCTTCTAGAAATCTTTTAGATTCGGCCGTGGGGGGTAATTTTATGGAAATTACTTTAGGAGAAGCTACTAAACTCCTAGATAATATTATGGTTAATTATTCTCAATGGCATACTGAAAGATCTTCCACTAGTAAAGTGCATGTGATTGAAGAGATTAATGTTTTGAGTGGAAAGATGGATGAGCTTATGAAATTGTTTGCTAGTAAGAGTGCTTCTATTGATCCTAATGATATGCCTTTGTCCACTTTGATGAGTAATAATGAATCTATGGATGTGAATTTTTTTGGTAGGAACAATTTTGGTAATAACGCGCATAGAGGTAATTTTAATCCTAGGCCGTTTCCTAGTACTTCCTCTAATAATTAGGGTAATTCCTACAACAATTCTTATGGAAATTATGATAAGATGCCCTCTTATTTTGAGAATAGTGTTAAAGAATGTATGAGTTCGCAAAAGAATTTCAATGCTTTGGTTGAAGAAAAATTGCTTAAGATTGGTGATTTAGCTAGGAACTTGGATAGAATTTCTCTTGAGATTGATTCTTTGAAAATTATATCTATTCCACCCAAGCATGATATTGATGAATCTCTAAAAGATATGATAATTTCCACAGGTGAGTGCAAAGAAAGAATCGCTAAGATGCATGCTAAGCAAGATTGGTTTGTAAAAGCGTGTTTTTCTAGTTTTTGTGAAAATAATTATGAAGATCTTAAACTGATTGATGTGACTCCTATTGAATCTTTGTTTTCTAATATAAATATTGATAAAGAGGGGACTGGAGATGAGTCAACTTTAGTTAAAAGGCGTCCCAATGATTCGGAGTTTATAGATCTAGATGCGAAAATTAATAAAAGTGGGATTGGAGAGGCCAAAACTTTTAGTAGTGATGAACCCACTCTTTTGGATTTTAAGGAATTTAATTATGATAATTTTTCTTTAATATATTGTATTTCCTTGTTGCAATCCATGTTGAATTCTCCTCATGCTTATAATCAAAACAAAGCTTTTACTAAAGATATCGTTGATGCTATGATGAATTTTTTTGAAGAAAAGCTTGAATTGGAAGTTTCTATCCCTAGAAAACTTTATGATGAGTGGGAACCTACTATTAATATTAAGATTAAAGATTATGAGTGTCATGCTTTGTGTGATTTTGGTGCTAGCATTTCCACGATTCCAAAAACTTTATGTGATGTGTTAGGTTTTCATGAATTTGATGATTGTTCTTTAAATTTGCATCTTGCGGATTCCACTATTAAGAAACCTATGGGAAGAATTAATGATGTTCTTATTGTTGCTAATAGGAATTATGTGCCCGTAGATTTCATTGTTCTTGATATAGATTGCAATCCTACATGTCCTATTATTCTTGGTAGACCTTTCCTTAGAACGATTGGTGCAATTATTGATATGAAAGAAGGAAACATTAGATTTCAATTTCCGTTAAGGAAGGGCATGGAACAGTTTCCTAGAAATAAAATTAAGTTGCCATATGAACTTTATTAGAGCTACTTATGGATTGCATACCAAAGATGACAATACTTAGATCTATGTTTTGTTTTTATGCCTAGCTAAGGGCGTTAAACAATAGCGCTTGTTGGGAGGCAACCCAATTTTATTTTTGTTCTTGCTTTTTTTGGTTCTGTTTTTCAAGAAATAATTCATCTACCCTCTTTTTTTGTGTTTTAATTAGTGTTTGTGTCAAGTAAGACCTTTGGGATGGCTAACGGTGATAGTTGTTTTGATCTTGCTGAAAATAGAAACTTTTGCGCCCGGGAAAATAATTCTCATTTTTTACAGAAGTGTGTTTTTGATCTGATTCTTTTTGCACAAGATTGGTATACAAATTTCCCAGGTTGTCCTAATGTTTCAGAATTTTTGGAGTTACAGAAGTATTCGAGAGTTACAGATTGCTATAGACTGTTCTGTTTTTGACAAATTCTGTTTTCTATGTGTTGTTTGCTTATTTTGATGAATCTATGGGTAGTATCGGGGGGTGTGAACCATGGAAAAGTTGTAATACAGTAGATATTACACCAATATAAATAAATAATGAGTTCACAACACTACCAAAAGTGGTGATTTATTTTCCTATACTAACTGATCTTATGAGATTTTCTATTGAGTTTTGTGTTGTGAAGTTTTCAAGTTTTGGGTAAAGATTTGATGGACTATGGAATAAGGAATGGAAAGAGCCTAAGCTTCGGGATGCCCAAGGCAATCCAAGTTAATATTCAAGGACAACCAAGAGCCTAAGCTTGGGGATGCCCCGGATGGCATCCCCTCTTTCGTCTTCATCTATCGGTAAATTTACTTGAGGCTATATTTTTATTCACCACATGATATGTTATTTGCTTGGAGCGTCTTGTATGATATGAGTCTTTACTTTTTAGTTTGCCACAATAATCCTTGCTGTACACACCTTTTGGGAGGGAAATGCATGAATTGTGATTTATTAGAATACTCTATGAGCTTCATTTATATCTTTTGAGCTAGGCAATTTTGCTCCAGTCCTTCACTTATATCTTTTTAGTGCACGGTGGTGGCTTTATTTTGTAGAAATTATTGAACTCTCATGCTTCACTTATATTATTTTTAGAGTCTCTCTAAACAACGTGGTAATTTGCTTTGGTTATGAATTTAGTCCTAATATGATAGGCATCCAAGAGGGATATAATAAAAACTTTCATACAACGTGCATTGAATACTATGAGAAGTTTGATTCCTTATGATTGTTTTGAGATACAAAGATGGTGATATTAGAGTCATGCTAGTGAGTAATTGTGGATTGGAGAAATACTTGTGTTAAAGTTTGTGATTCCCGTAGCATGCACGTATGGTGAACCGTTATGTGATGAAGTCGGAGCTTGATTTATTTATTTATTGTCTTCCTTATGAGTGGCGGTCGGGGACGAGCGATGGTCTTTTCCTACCAATCTATCCCCCTAGGAGCATGCACATAGTACTTTGTTGAGTTCTTTATGAGTAATGTTGATTCCATGGATTATACGCACTCTCACCCTTCCACCATTGCTAGCCTCTCTAGTACTGCGCACTTCCGCCGGTGCCATACACCCACCTATTACCTTCCTCAAAACAGCCACCATACCTACCTATTATGGCATTTCCATAGCCATTCCGAGATATATTGACATGCAACTTCCACCGTTCCATTGTACTATGACACGTTCCATCATTGTCATATTGCTTTGCATGATCATGTAGTTGACATGGTATTTGTGGCAAAGCAACCGTTCATAATTTTCATAGATGTCACTCTTGAGTCATTGCACATCCCGGTACACCGCCGGAGGCATTCATATAGAGTCATATTTGTTCTAAGTATCGAGTTTTAATTTTTGTTGGGAACCGTTGCATGGAAAACAAAAAAAATCTATGCACACGCAATGATCTATCCATGGAGACGCATAGCAACGAGGGGGAGAGTATGTCTACGTACCCTCATAGACCGTAAGCGGAAGCGTTTGACAACGCGGTTGATGTAGTCGAACTTCTTCTAGCTCTGACTGATCAAGTACTAAACGTACGACACCTCCGAGCTCTGCACACGTTCAGCTCGGTGACGTCCCTTGCCTTCTTGATCCAGCAAGTTGTCGAGGTAGTAGATGAGTTCCGTTAGCACAACGGTGTGGTGACGATGATGGTGAACTGACCCACGCAGGGCTTCTCCTAAGCACTACGAAGATATGACCGTGGGAGTAAACGATGGAGGGGAGCGCCGCACACGGCTAGGCAATTGTCTTTGGTGTGCTAGGGGAGGCAGCCAGGGTGCGCCCCAAGTAGGATCCGAATCCTACTTGGGGTTTCCCCAAGTGGTCCCCCCTGCCTTTTTTCACCAGAGAAGAAAGGGGAGGGGAAGAGAGAAAGGAAGGGGGCGAACCCCCCTTTTCCTTCTCCCAATTTGGCCTCATGCCATAGGGAGGCGCACCACCCCTTGTGGGATGGTGTGCTCCCCTCTCATGGCCCATATATTCCCCCCGGGGGTTCCGGTAACCCCTCCGGTACTCCGATAAATATCCGATACACTCTGGAACACTTCCGGTGTTCGAATACTATCGTCCTATATATCAATATTTACCTCTCGACCATTTGGAGACTCCTCGTCATGTTCGTGATCTCATGCGGGACTCCAAACAACATTCAGTCACCAAATCACATAACTCATATAATACAATATTGTCATCGAACGTTAAGCGTGCAGACCCTACGGGTTTGAGAACTATGTAGACATGACCGAGACACCTCTCCGGTCAATAACCAATAGCGGAACCTGGATGCTCATATTGGCTCCTACATATTTTACGAAGATCTTTATCGGTTGAACCGTTATGACAACATACGTTATCCTCTGTGTCCATCGGTATGTTACTTGCCCGAGATACGATCATCGATATCTTCATACCTAGTTCAATCTCTTTATTGGCAAGTCTCTTTACTCGTTCCATGGTTACTTTTCTTGCAAGGCTTCTTATGATGTGTATTATCGAGATGGCCCAGAGATACCTCTCCGATACTCAGAGTGACAAATCTTAATCTCGATCTATGCCAACTCAACAAACACCTTCAGAGATACATGTAGGGCATCTTTATAATCACCCAGTTACATTGTGACGTTTGATAGCACACAGGGCATTCTTCCGGTATCTGGGAGTTGCATAATATCATAATCGAAGGAATATGTATTTGACATGAAGAAAGAAATAGCAATAAAACTGATTGATCAATATGCTAAGCTAACGGATGGGTCTTGTCCATCACATCATTATCCTAATGATATGATCCGTTTATTAAATGACAACTCCTATACATGGTTAGGAAACCTTAACCATCTTTGATCAATGAGCTAGTCAAGTAGAGGCTCACTAGGGACACAGTGTTTGTCTATGTATTCACACATGTATTTAGGTTTCCGATCAATACAATTCTAGCATGAATAATAAACATTTATCATGAATAAGGAAATATAAAATAACAACTTTATTATTGCCTTCAGTGCATATTTCCTTCAGTCTCCCACTTGCGCTAGAGTTAATAATCTAGATTACATTGTAATGATTCTAACACCCATGGAGTCTTGGTGTTGATCATGTTTTACTCGTGGAAGAGGCTTATTCAATGGGTCCGCTACATTCAGATCCGTATGTATTTTGCAAATCTCTATGTCTCCCTCCTTGACTTGATCCCGGATGGAGTTGAAGCGTCTCTTGATGTGTTTGGTTCTTTTGTGAAATCTGGATTCCTTCGCTAAGGCAATTGCTCCAGTATTGTCACAAAATATTTTCATTCGACCCGATGCACTAGGTATTACACCTAGATTGGATATGAACTCCTTCATCCATACTCCTTCATTTGTTGCTTCGGAAGCAGCTATGTACTCCGCCTCACACGTAGATCCCGCCACGATGCTCTGCTTGGAACTGCACCAACTGACAGCTCCACCATTCAATATAAATACATATCTGGTTTGTGACTGATGCTTGCTAGAACTACATCGGTATTTCCCCAAAGAGGAAGGGATGATGCAGCATAGCAATGGTAGGTATTTCCCTCAGTGATGGGACCAAGGTTATCGAACTAGTAGGATAACCATGCAACACTACATGAATGGCACCTGCACACAAATAACAAATACTCGCAACCCGACGTATTAAAGGGGTTGTCAATCCCTTTCGGGCAACAACGCGAGAAATTGGCAACTAGACGGGAGAAAAATATGATAGATTGGATAAATAGATCTCGCAGGAACGCGAGATAAACTAAATAAGAATAAATTGCAGCAAGGTATTTTTGTATTTTTGGTTTAATAGATCTGAAAATAACAGCAAAAAAAGACCGCGAAGGCAAATATAATAAAGAAGAGACTCGAGGGCTGTAGATTTCACTAGTAGCTTCTGTCGAAAAAAATAGCAAACGGTGGGTAAACGAATTACTATTGGGAAATTGATAAAACTTCAAATAATCATGACGATATCCAGGCAATGATCATTATATAGGCATCACGTCCAAGATTAGTAGACCGACTCCTGCCTGCATCTACTACTATTACTCAACACATCGACCGCTATCCATCATGCATCTAGTGTATTAAGTTCATGGAGAAACGGAGTAATGCAATAAGAACGATGACATGATGTAGACAAGATCTATTTATGTAGAAATAGACCCCATCTTGTTATCCTTAATAACAACGATACATACGTGTCGGTTCCCCTTCTGTCACTGGGATCAAGCACCGTATGATCGAACCCATCACAAAGCACCCCTTCCCATTGCAAGGTAAATAGATCAAGTTGGCCAAACAAAACCCAAATATCAGAGGCTATAAGAAATCATGCATATAAGAGATCAAAGAAGACTCAAATAACTTTCATGGATAAAAAGATAGATCTGATTATAAACTCAAAGTTCATCGAATCCCAACAAACACACCGCAAAAAAAATTACATCATATGGATCTCCGAGAGACCATTGTATTGAGAATCAAAAGAGAGAGAGAGAGGACGCCATCTAGCTACTAACTACGGGCCCGTAGGTCTACAATGAACTACTCACGCATCATCGGAGATGCACCAATGGACATGATGAACCTCTCCGTGATGGTGGCTAGATTGGATCTGGTGGTTCTGGAACTTGCGGCGACTGGAATTGAATTTCGTCCCCTAGGGTTTCTAGAATATTGGGGTATATATAGAGGAAAGAGGCTGTGCAGGAGGCCACCGAGGTGGGCACAACCCACCTGGGTGCGCTTGGGGGCCCAGGCACGCCCTGGTGGGTTGTGCCCCCCTCGGGGCACCCCCAGGTGCTTCTCTGGCCCATTGGGTGTCTTCTGGTCCATAAAAATCCGCAAAAAGTTTCATTGCATTTGGACTCCGTTTGGTATTGATTTCCTGCGATGTAAAAACATGTAGAAAATAGCAACTGGCACTTGGCACTATGCCAATAGGTTAGTACCAAAAAATGATATAAAATGATTGTAAAACATTCAAGAATGATAATATAACAGCATGGAACAATAAAAAATTATAGATATGTTGGAGATGTATCAGTTACTTAGAGTCATCCGGATCAGTGTCAAAGCTAGCATCGACGTAACCATTTACGATGAGCTCTTTGTCACCTCCATAAACGAGAAACATATCGTTGGTCCTTTTCAGGTACTTCAGGATGTTCTTGACCGATGTCCAGTGATCCACTCCTGGATTACTTTGGTACCTCCCTGCCAGACTTATGGCAAGGCACACATCAGGTCTGGTACACATCATAGCATACATGATAGAACCTATGGCTGAGGAATAGAGAATGACTTTCATTTTCTCTCAATCTTCTGCAGTGGTCTGGTTGGTAACAGGATAATTCAGACAATGTGTGTGGAAAAGAAAGTTTGCAACACAAACCGACGAGATGACGTTGTGAGATACTCGGGAGATGAACTACGATAGCAAGCTCCAAAACATGAGCTGGTTCTGCTATATACATGTGAATACGCTGTCCAAGACAAGCATGACCACGTAGAAGTCTTCCAGGAACTATGATATAGGTTCCAGTGAAGTGGACGCGCCTAGCTGGGAGCACTATTATTGTAGTATCTTGATTAAGCCGTTTGGTCACTTCCCATGAGGATTTCGCATGACTTATTCTAGAAGTTGTTCCTTATGGATTTTGTGCTCCCGAAGCCCGACCTTTACTTGATGGCCATGTTGATGCTTTTTAAGCATGACCGGAGTCTGACTCAACTTCACACCTTGCAACACAGGCAAGAACCCTTTCTTTGACTGATCAATTTTGAACTTCTTCAAAACTTTGTCAAGGTATGTACTTTGTGAAATTCCTATTAAGCATCTTGATCTATCTCTATAGATCTTGATGTCCAATATATAAGCAGCTTCACCGAGGTCTTTCATTGAAAAACTCCTATTCAACTATCCTTTTATGCTATCCAGAAATTCTACATAATTTCCAATCAACAATATGTCATCCACATGTAATATTAGAAATGCTACAGAGCTCCCACTCACTTTCTTGTAAATACAGGCTTCTCCGAAAGTCTGTATAAAACCATATGCTTTGCTCACCTCATCAAAGCGTATATTCCAACTCTGAGATGCTTGCACCAGTTCATAGATGGATCGCTGGAGCTTGCACACTTTGTTAGCACCTTTAGGATCGACAAAACCTTTTGGTTGCGTCATATATAACTCTTCTTTAAGAAATCCATTAAGGAATGCAGTATTGACGTCCATTTGCCAGATTACATAATCATAAAATGAGTCAATTGCTAACATGATTCGGACAGACTTAAGCATCGCTATGGGTGAGAAAGTCTCATCGTAGTCAACCTCTTGAACTTGTCGAAAACATTTCGCGACAAGTCGAGCTTTGTAGACAGTAACATTACCATCAACGTCAGTCTTCTTCTTGAAGATCCATTTATTCTCTATGGCTCGCTGATCATCGGGCAAGTCCACCAAAGTCCACACTTTGTTCTCATACATGGATCCTATCATAGATTTCATGGCCTCAAGCCATTTATTGGAATCTGGGCTCATCATAGCTTCTTCATAGTTCGTAGGTTTATCATGGTCCAGTAACATGACTTCCAGAACAGGATTACCGTAACACTCTGGTGCGGAATATGCTCTGTTCTACCTACGAGGTCCAGTAGTAACTTGATCTGAAGTTTCATGATCATCATCATTAGCTTCCTCTTTAGTTTGTGTAGGCATCACGGGAACAGATTTCTCTGATGTGCTACTTTCCAATTCGAGAGAAGGTACAATTACCTCATCAAGTTCTACTTTCCTCCCACTCACTTCTTTCGAGAGAAACTCCTTCTCTTGAAATGTTTCATTCTTGGCAACAAAGATCTCGCCTACGGATCTGTGGTAGAAGGTGTACCCAATTGTTTCCTTAGGGTATCCTATAAAGACACACTTCTCCGATTTGGGTTCGAGCTTATCAGGCTAAAGCCTTTTTTACATAAGTGTCGCAACCCCAAGCTTTAAGAGATGACAGCTTAGGTTTCTTGCCAAACCATAGTTTATACGGTGTCGTCTCAACGGATTTAGACAGTGCCCTATTTAACGTGAATGCAGCTGTCTCTAATGCATAACCCCAAAATGATAGTGGTAAATCGGTAAGAGACATCATAGATCACACCATATCTAATAAAGTACGGTTACGACGTTCAGATACACCATTACACTGTGGTGTTCCAGGTGGCGTGAGTTGTGAAACTATTCCACATTGTTTTAAATGAAGGCCAAACTCATAACTCAAATATTCGCCTCCGCGATCAGATCGTAGAAACTTTATTTTCTTGTTATGATGATTCTCCACTTCACTCTGAAATTCTTTAAACTTTTTAAATGTTTCAGACTTGTGTTTCATTAAGTAGATATACCCATATTTGCTCAAATCATCTGTGAAGGTCAGAAAATAACGATACCCACCGCGTGCCTCAACACTCATCGGACCGCATACATCGGTATGTATAATTTCCAATAAGTCATTGGCTCGCTCCATTGTTCCGGAGAACAAAGTTTTAGTCATCTTGCCCATGAGGCATGGTTCTCAAGGATCAAAGGATTCATAATCAAGTGATTCCAAAAGTCCATCCGCATGGAGTTTCTTCATGTGCTTTACACCAATATGACCTAAACGGCACCGCCACAAATATTTTGCACTATCATTATCAACTTTGCATCTTTTGGCATGAATATTATGAATATGTGTATCACCACAATCGAGATTCAACAAAAATAGACCACTCTTCAAGGGTGCATGACCATAAAAGATATTACTCATATAAATAGAACAACCGTTATTCTCCGATTTAAATGAATAACCGTCTCACACTAAAAAAGATCAAGATATAATGTTCATGCTCAACGCTGGCACCAAATAACAATTATTCAGGTCTAAAACTAATCCCGAAGGTATATGTAGAGGTAGCATGCCGACGGCGATCACATCGACCTTGGAACCATTCCCTACGCGCATCGTCACCTCGTCCTTAGGCAATCTTCGTTTAATCCGTAGCTCTTGTTTCGAGTTACGAATATGAGCAACCGAACCAGTATCAAATACCCTGGCGCTACTACGAGCATTAGTAAGGTACACATCAATAACATGTATATGAAATATACCTTTGTTCACTTTGCCATCCTTCTTATCCGCCAAATACTTGAGGCAGTTTCGCTTCCAGTGACCAGTCCGTTTGCAGTAGAAGCACTCAGTTTCAGGCTTGGGTCCAGCTTTGGGCTTCTTCGCGGGAGTGGCAACTTGCCTGCCATTCTTATTGAAGTTCCCCTTCTTTCCCTTGCCCTTTTTCTTGAAACTAGTGGTCTTGTTAACCATCAACACTTGATGCTCCTTCTTGATTTCTACCTCTATAGCTTTGAGCATTGCGAAGAGATCAGGAATTGTCTTCTCCATCCCTTGCATACTATAGTTCATCACGAAGCCTTTGTAGCTTGGTGGCAGTGGCTGAAGAACTCTGTCAATAACACTATCATCTGGAAGATTAACTCCCAGCTGAGTCAAGTGATTATGATACCAAGACATTTTGAGTATGTGTTCACTGACAAAACTGTTCTCCTCCATCTTGCAGCTATAGAACTTGTTGGAGACTTCATATCTCTCAACTCGGGAATTTGCTTGAAATATTAACTTCAACTCATGGAACATCTCATATGGTCCATGACGTTCAAAACGTCTTTGAAGTCCCGATTCTAAGCCGTAAAGCATGGCACACTGAAGTATCGAGTAGTCATCAGATCGAGCTTCCCAGACGTTCAAAACATCAACATCTGCTCCTGCAGCAGGCCTTTCACCTAGCGGTGCATCAAGGACATAATTCTTCTGTGCAGCAATGAGAATAATCCTCAAGTTACGGACCCAGTCCGTGTAGTTGCTACCATCATCTTTCAACTTAGCTTTCTCTAGGAACACATTAAAATTCAGGGGAACGGTAGGACGGGCCATTTATCTACAATATAGATATGCAAATACTATCAGGACTAAGTTCATGATAAATTAAGTTCAATTAATCAAATTACTTACAAACTCCCACTTAGATAGACATCCCTTAAGTCATATAAATGATACGTGATCCAAATCAACTAAACCATGTCCGGTCATCACGTGAGATGGAGTAGTCATCAATGGTGAACATCTCTATGTTGATCATATCTACTATATGATTCACGTTCGACCTTTCGGTCTCCAGTGTTCCGAGGCCATGTCTGTACATGCTAGGCTCGTCAAGTTTAGCCCGAGTATTCCGCATGTGCAAAACCGTCTTGCACCCATTGTATGTGAACGTAGAGTCTATCACACCCGATCATCATGTGGTGTCCCAACACGATGAACTATAGCAACGGTGCATACTCACGGAGAACACTTTTACCTTGAAATTTAGTTGAGGGATCATCTTATAATGCTACCGCCGTACTAAGCAAAATAAGATGCATAAAAGATAAACATCACATGCATGCAGTCAAAATATGTGACATGATATGGCCATCATCATCTTGTGCTTTTGATCTCCATCTCCAAAGCATCGTCATGATCTCCATCATCACCGGCTCGACACCTTGATCTCCATCGCCGCGTCGTGGTCGTCTCGCCAACCATTGCTTCTACAACTATCGCTAGCGCATAGTGATAAAGTAAAGAAATTACATGGTGTTTGCATTTCATACATTAAAGAGACAAGCATATGGCTCCTGCCGGTTGCTAATAACTTTTACAAAACATGATCATCTCATACAATAACGTATATCACATCATGTCTTGACAATATCACATCACAACATGCCATGCAAAAACAAGTTAGACGTCCTCTACTTTGTTGTTGCAAGTTTTACGTGGCTGCTACGGGCTTCTAGCAAGAACCATTCTTACTACACATCAAACCACAATGGTGTTTCGTCAAGTTTGCTGTTTTAACCTTCTTCAAGGACCGGCCGTAGTCAAATGTGATTCAACTAAAGTAGGAGAAACAGACACCCGCCAGCTACCTTTATGTAAAACTAGTTGCATGTCTGTCGGTGGAACCGGTCTCATGTGTGTGGACATGTAAGGTTGGTCCGGGACGCTTCATCCCACAAGACCGCCGAATCAAAATAAGACATTGGTGGTAAGCAGTATGACTATCAACGCCCACAACTCTTTGTGTTCTACTCGTGCATATCATCTACGCATAGACCTGGCTCATGATGCCACTGTTGGGAACCGTTGCATGGAAAACAAAAAAATTTCTACGCACATGCAATGATCTATCCATGGAGATGCTTAGCAATGAGGGGGAGAGTATGTCTATGTAACCTCGTAGACCGTAAGCGGAAGCGTTTGACAACGCGGTTGATGTAGTCGAACTTCTTCTAGCTCTGACCGATCAAGTACCGAACGTACCACACCTCCGAGTTCTGCACATGGTCAGCTCGGTGACGTCCCTCGCCTTCTTGATTCAGCAAGTTGTCAAGTTAGTAGATGAGTTTCGTCAACATGACAACGTGGTGACGACGACGGTGAAGTGATCCGCGCAGGGCTTCCCCTAAGCACTACGAAGATATGACCGTGGGAGTAAACAGTGGAGGGGGGCGCCGCACACGGCTAGGCAATTGTCTTTGGTGTGCTAGCCCCCACACATATATATAGGTGGGAGGGAGAGGGGAGGTAGCCAGGGTGCGCCCCAAGTAGGATCTGAATCCTACTTGGGGTTTCCCCAAGTGGCGCCCCCTACTTTTTTTCACAGGAGAAGAAAGGGAAGGGGGAAAAGAGAAAGGAAAGGGGGGCCAAACCCCCTTTTACTTCTCCCAATTTGGCCTCCTACCATAGGGGGGGCGCGTCACCCCTTGTGGGCTGGTGTGATCCCCTCTTATGGCCCATATATTCCCCTCGGGGGTTCCGGTAACCCCTCCGGTACTCCGATAAATACCCGATACACTCCGGAACACTTCCGGTGTCCGAATACTATCGTCCTATATATCAATCTTTACCTCTCGACCATTGCGAGACTCTTGGTCATGTCCGTGATCTCATCCGAGACTCCGAACAACATTCGGTCACCAAATCACATAACTCATATAATACAATATAGTCATCAAACGCTAAGCGTGCGGACCCTACGGGTTCGAGAACTATGTAGACATGACTGAGACACCTCCCCAGTCAATAACCAATAGCGGAACCTGGATGCTCATATTGGCTCCTACATATTCTATGAAGATCTTTATCGGTCGAACCGTTAAGACAACATACGTTATTCCCTTTGTCCATCGGTATGTTACTTGCCCGAGATTCGATCGTCAGTATCTTCATACCTAATTTAATCTCGTTGCCGGCAAGTCTCTTTACTTGTTGCATAATACATCAACCTGTAACTAACTCATTAGTCACTTTGCTTGCAAGGCTTCTTATGTGTGTGATTACTCACAAGTATAGGGGGTCGCAACTGTTTTCGAGGGTAGAGTATTCAACCCAAATTTAAAGATTAGACACAAGGGGAGCCAAAGAATATTTGAAGGTATTAGCAGCTGAGTTGTCAATTCAACCACACCTGGAGATTAATTATCTGCAGCAACGTGATCAGTAGCAAAGTAATATGATAGTTTTGATAGTAGTGACAGTAGCAACAGTAACCGTAACAGTGATAGCAGTAGTTTTGTAACAAGTGCAACAGTAATGATAGCAGTAACTTAGCAAGAACAATATAAGATAGATTCGTAGGCATGGGATTGGTGACTTGTTGGATGATATTCATCATGAGACAGTTATAACCTAGGGCTATACCGCACTAGCTCCAGTTCATCAATATAATGTAGGCATGTATTCCGTAAATAGTCATACGTGCTTGTGGAAAGAACTTGCATGGCATCTTTTGTCCTACCCTCCCGTGGCAGCGGGGTCCAATTGGAAACTAAGGGATATTAAGGCCTCCTTTTAATAGAGAGCTGGAACAAAGCATTAACACACGGTGAATATATGAACTCCTCAAACTATGGTCATCACCGGGCGTGGTCCCGACTATCATGGCACCCGGGCCCAAAGTGACAAGCATTAAGCATGGCAAAGTCATAGCAACATCAATCTTGGAACATCGTGGATACTAGGGATCAGACCCTAACAAAACTAACTCGATTACCTGATGAATCTCATCCAACTCCTCACCGACAGAGAGCCTACGAAGGTGGGGAGCATCATGGAATTGGCGATGGAGAAGGGTTGGTGATGATGAAGAACGAAGATCCCCCTCTCCGGAGCCCCAAACGGACTCCAGATCTGGCCTCCCGATGAAGAACAGGAGGTGACGGCGGCTCCGTCTCATGGATCGCGATAATTCTTTCTCCCTTCTTTTTTTTCTGGAAAAATAGGATTTTATAGCGTCGGTTTCAGGGTCTGCGGGGCCACCAGGTGGGGACAACCCACCTGGGAACGCCAGGAGGGGGGCGCTCCCTGGTGGGTTGTGCCCACCTAGGTGCCCCCCTCTGGTGGATCTTGGCTCCAGAAATTCTCTTTATTGATATAAAAATTCCTCGCAAAGTTTCGTTCCATTCCGAGAACTTTTATTTCTGCATAAAAACAACACCATGGTAGTTCTGCTGAAAACAACGTCAGTCCGGGGTTAGTTCCATTCAAATCATGCAAAGAGTCCAAAACAAGAGGAAAAGCGTTAAGAAAAGTAGATACGTTGGAGACATATCAACTCCCCCAAGCTTTAACCTTTGCTTGTCCTCAAGCAATTCAGTTGATAAACTAAAAGTGAAAAAGAAAAACTTTTAGGAACTCTTTTGCTCTTGTTTGCATAAATAAGCTTAAACTGCACCCAGGTTTTCAGCCAACATTATAACTAACCATGCCGACAATACCTCTTAAAAATTATATTAACTCATATTAATAAGATAATCAGCTAGCGACCAATAATAAGATATCTCAAATGGCAACACATTATCAAAACAACCATGATATAATATGACAATAGTGGTATCTCGCTAGCCCTTTCTGAGACCGCAAAAGATAAATGCAGAGCACCTTCAAAGTTCAAGCAACGACTAAACATTGTAATTCATGGTAGAAAAGATCCAGTCATGATGCACCCAACATGATGCACCCAAGCATGACATCAGTGCTCTCAGGTTCTGGCGCTTATTTTAGAAGGTGATGACACAACATAAAAGTAAATAGATAGTCCCTTCACAGAGGGAAGCAGTGATTTGCAGAGGTGCCAGAGATCAAGTTTTAAAACAAAGTTAAATGATATTTTGAGAAATGCACCCTTCTTGTTTACTTCACGACCATCAGTTATCAATATCTTCCATGATAAGCACGCTAGTGGTGGTTCCCAAGCGATAAAAGTGAAGGTTTACTCCCCCTCCACCAACAATCACACTCCACGGCTTGTCCGAAACAACGGGTGCTATCCATACCAACAATAGACCCGGGGGAGTTTTTTTAATTATTTGCATTTTGAGTTTGGGACTTGGAATCCCTATTACCGCCCTTTTCTCGTGCGATGGCGAGTGAATAAACACTCGACCTGAGAATAACCCGCTTAGCATGGAAGATACCGACCACCTCCTGTCGTCCCATGAACGATCCGGGCACACAAAAATGATATTTATTAGAAGTTTTTAGAGGTGGCACATGCAAATTTACTTAGGACGGCAGGGTAATACCGCATATAGGTAGGTATGGTGGACTCATCTGGAATAACTTTGGGTTCAGGATTTTTGATGTACAAGCAGAATTCCCACTTAGTACACGCGAAGGCTAGCAATTAGATTGAGAAGCGACCAGCTAGAGAGCAACAACGGTCATGAACATGGATTATGCATAAGTAACATTGGACACTAGCATGAGTAGGATATGAACACCATGAACGTAAATATCATAGAGGCTATGTTGATTTTGATTCAACTACGTGCATGAACATGTGCCAAGTCAAGCCACTCGAACATTGAGAGGAGGATACCATATCATCATACTACATCACAATCATTTTGACGCAATGTTGATATCCAAGATAAATCATTATCCACTCCTAGCTACTTATGCATGGCATGAGAAACTATAATCTCTAATTGTCATTGCAAATATGTTTAATCACAATGGGTTGAATCATGGATACTAGGTTAAACATATTGACACAAACAGAACAAGTCGAGTTCATACCCGTTTCTCTCTGCCACGGCCAGTTCATCGAGTATCGTCATTATTGCCTTTCACTTGCACAACCGAACGATATGAAAATAATATTAGTGCAAGTGTGCCGTGGACTAAGCTGGAATCTGCAGACATTTTATTCAACAGGAGAAGACAAGGTAAAATGGGCTCTTTATTAGATCAACAGTAATTCATATGAGAGCCACTCAACATTTTCATCGTGGTCTTCTCCTTGATACGACTCGAATAAAAAGAAAAGAAATTCAGAGAAACACACTGAAATATTTTTTGGAGTTTTTGGTTTTCTTGAACAAGCAAATAAAAGGGAAAAGAAAAAACGAGACAAACTATTTACACATGAAAGCACAAGTGCTCCCTGGGTGATTTTGGTAATTAATGTCAACATATCTCTTGTTGGACTAATACTTTTATCTAGTATATTTCATAGAGTTCAAAAAAGGCATGGCATGGATAAGAGGATGTGGAACCCCTTCAAGATGCTAAGGACAAAGATTGGCAAGAGCTCAAGACTCTACATTTTCATTTTAGTGATCCAAGAGCACATTGAGTCCATAGGAAAGCCAATACTATTAAAAGGGGATGAGGTGTTACTTAATGGCTTGCTTGCTCAAAGTGCTTAGTGATATGCCCCAAAGCCCTCAACCACTTTCTCATTCCACATATGTCCTAAACCTAAAGTCAAACTTGGTCCCACCGATTTGATGTATCCGGCGCCACCGAGTTCCCTTGACATAGCCACTGCCAGAAACCCTAATCAGTTCGGTCTCACCGATGGGATCTCGGTCTCACTGAGATGGGCTTGCAAACTCTCTGATTGCCTATTGCAATTATTTTGGTCCCACCGAGATATGCAATCGGTCCCACCGAGTTTCCTTGACCAACTCTCTGTTTGCTCATTACCAAAATCGGTCTCACCGAGTTTGTGTAATTGGTCAAACCGAGTTGAGGTTTTACCCTAAACCTAGCACATTGGTCCCACCGAGTTGATCATGTCGGTCCCACCAAAAAACCTAAAGTTCACATTTTGAACTGAATCGTTCTGACTGAGTTTCACTATTCGGTCCCACCAAGTTTGGTAAATTGTGTGTAACGGTTAGATTTTGTGTGGAGGCTATATATACCCCTCCACCCGTCCTCCATTCGTGGGGAGAGCCATCAGAATGTGCCTACACTTCCAGCATTCATTTTCTGAGAGAGCACCACCTACTCATGTGTTGAGACCAAGACATTCCAATCCAACCACAAGAATCTTGATCTCTAGCCTTCCCCAAGTTGCTTTCCACTCAAATCATCTTTCTACCATATCCAAATATGTGTGAGAGTTGAGTGTTGGGGAGACTATCATTTGAAGCACAGGAGCGAGGAGTTCATCATCAACACCATCTATTACCTTTTGGAGAGTGGTGTCTCCTAGATTGGTTAGGTGTCACTTGGGAGCCTCCGTCAAGATTGTGGAGTTGAACCAAGGAGTTTGTATGGGCAAGGAGATCGCCTACTTTGTGAAGATCTACCCAAGTGAGGCAAGTCCTTCGCGGGCGATGGCCATGGTGGGATAGACAAGGTTGCTTCTTCGTGGACCCGTTGTGGGTGGAGCCCTTCGTGGACTCGCGCAACCGTTACCCTTCGTGGGTTGAAGTCTCCACCAACGTGTGTAACATCCCAATTTTTAATTTGGATGTTATACATAGGTCATCATATGCATATCATATTTTATTTGCATTTCGTTTGTGATCCTAGAAATCTAAAACAACTCAAGGACCCACGGAGAGAGTTGGGGATTTCATTTATTTTCATATTTGAATTTTCTAAAATTTGAAACGAGGATCATTTTGATTTTAATAATTTTTCTCTCTGAAATATTTCCAATATTAAAAATAAAAAGAGAGGAGATAAAATGACTTCTCCAAAATAAAATAAATATTGGAGGAAAATGGTTAAAATCAAATAAGTATTTTTTATTTGGATTTTATTGCTATTTTATTTGAATTAGAAAAATATATATGCATTTTTCGAAATTGCATTTTTAGGCCAAAAAAATGTTCACTTTATTCTAAATATTCTATTTAGACGGTGAAATTATTTTTGGCATTTTTAGAATTTTTATATTTATTGAGGATTTTTCCTTTTCGGTGGAATTTATTTAAAAAAAAGAGTTCGCAGCCGAACTGGGCCGGCCCAACTAGCGCTAGTCCATGGCCCAGCCGCCACCGCCTTCCCCTCCCCGAGCCGTGTCGGACCCCGCCGGGTGTCCGGGACCGCGCCGCCGCCGCAGCTTGGCCCCTTGGCCAAGTCGGATCGCCCCCCAACCCCCTTAATATAGCCCCGCCCCGCCGCCCTTTTCTCCTCGTCCCGCACCACCACCACCGCAGCCCGCGGCCCAGCGCCGTTGCCGCCGCCTCGCCGAGCCGCCCCGCTCGCCGGAGCCGCCGCCCACCGTCGCTGTTGATCCGTCGCCGCCGCCGGCTTTGTTCCGGTCTGTTTCGGTTTTATTATAAACCCTAGATTCGATTTTCTTCGAGTAGATCGGTTCGGTTTTCTTGGTTTCGCCGGTTCAGATCGTTTTTTTGAGCTCGCTAATTAGTGAACGTTCATCAGATTAGTTTCTAAAACGACCGATTTCGTTCATTAGTCTCTGTTAGCGGACGTTCGTCTGATAGATTTTTCTTTTTCTGTTTTTTTCGCCAAGGACCTATCCGTGATTATTTTTCATCGCAGATTAGCCCCTGATCTTCAAACCCTCGCAACTCTTTAACCGTTCTTCCAAATCCAGTGAAACCAACGCCTAAATCTTCCTCTCGAACCCCTCTTTCCGGTTAAACAACTTGAACATGGTTTCCGACATTTAAATTTTGGTTTCAAGCAGATTTGAATTCGAAGTTCTTTTGATCGTAGTTTGAGTTTCGTAGCTTCGATTCGATTGATTCTTTTTGCAAATCGAAGCTCTTCAGTTGAACTTTCAGATTTGACTTTATCATCTAAGTTTTACCCTTGCATATATGCTTGAGTGCTTATGTATGTTATTGTTTGTCTGTGATAGAATTCCTGGAGTGCAAAGCGTGCTACTACGAGTCTCTATGGTTTGCGAATCATCAGCAAGGCAAGTAACACATTGATCATACTTCTTTATTACCCAGTTTTTATGCATTCACTACAAAAAAATACACTTCCGTGATGATACGTGTTTGTCACAGTAGGTCACATTTTCTGTCATGCATGTACATCCATGACGATTTTATGACAGAATCAAGACAGTCATACCTGTGCTGTCGTAGAAGTGTTCCATGACGATAAATCCCGCGTCACAGAAGTGCTTTCGCAAGGGTGACCGACACGTGGCATCCACCGTAACGGAACACCGTTAAGCTATCGGTCGGGTTTTGGATCCGATAACCCGTTAACAGCCCCGACCAATGGGGATTTTCCACGTGTAAAATCATCATTGGCTGGAGGAAACACGTGTCGGCTCATCGTTGGGACAGATGTCATCCACTCATTGGACAGAAGGAGCCTATGATACGTCGACACGTGGCACGGCCACACAGAGGCCCATTCCTGTGAAAAGGCCGGCCCGTTTGACTTGGTCAAAAGGTGGCGGGCCAGCCCATGTAAAGCCTGTTAACGGCCTGTTCGCATATAGCCCATTTACAGCCCGCTAACCCAAGGCACGTTACGCCCTATCCGAATTAGGCCCAGTAGCGTCATCTGGGCCACCCAATATGATTCCAGCCCGTTTTCACTTCTGGCCCATGTATGGCCCATGACGTCTTTGGGCCCATATGAGGCCCTATGTAACTCTTGGCCTATTAACGGCCCGTGGTGAAACTGGCCCGTAATGAACAGTGTATCACTTTACACCCATTAACGGCCCGTGGTGAAACTGGCCCGTAATGAATAGTGTATCACTTTATACCCATTAACGGCCCGTTATTCCGTTGGGCCGTTTCCAGCCCATGTTATCTTTCGGCCTTCTCAGAGCCCATTTATTCTTGGGCTCATTTCCAGCATTCGTTTACTTACGGCCCGTTACTGTCATTTTCTGCTTGTGGGTCAATTTCAGCCCGTGGTTACAGTCGGCCCGTTTATGGTCCGTTAATACGTTGGGCCGTTTTCATAGCGTCATCAAATACGACCTATTAACGATAGCCCGTTATGGTCGGCCCATGAACGGACGATTCCAACTCTGGCCCGTTTACGGCCATAATGTGGCCTGTTATTGGCCCATGTTTGGCCAATCGATCATACGGAATCGATCATACTGTCCATATAAGGCCCATTGATGATAAGGCCCATAGAAGGCCCATTGTTTCTACGGCCCGTAGAAGGCCCATTGTTTCTACGGCCCGTAGAAGGCCCACTGTTTCTACGGCCCGTAGGAGGCCCAGTGTCACTACAGTAAATATTAGCCCATGGTTATTGTGGCCTAGTTTTAAAAAATAGGTTATTGCAGCCACTAGCAAACCACGGAAAAAGAACTGCAATGACTACAAGCAAACAAATAAACAAGACAACAAGGAAATAAATAAGCAAGCAACTTACGCTAGGCTATCACGGCTATCACACATATTACATCCACTGGGCATCAAAGTTCGCCACCAGTGCAAATAAACGCGCCGACAAAAGAATATACAAAACTGAGAGCACTTCAGAAGGCACTAGGCCTGGCCACGTCGGGCCCCCCAAACAGCTGAAGAAGCTGAGTAGACCTCAGTTGTGTCAACGATAGATGCATCAACACTAGATTTAAGGCATGATGGTGCGCACGGCAGTCCTTTGACATCTTCATTGCATCTTTGACTTCAAGTCGGAGCTGAGCTGAAGTAAGCCTTTCCGCTTTAAGTTGAGACTGAAGAAGTCGAACTGATTGAGGCAGCGACTGCATAGAGGTTGTCTCACACCTGCTGGTGAGTAGCTTCAACTCACTATCTTCATCAAGACAGGACCTTGGGGTCATCTCGCTGTCCTCAAGATGGTTTGGCTCACTATCTTCCCTAAGGTTCTGCCTGGCGTAAGAGATACGAGTCTGAAAGAGAAACAAGGAGACACGTAATAGGTTTCACAATTATATAAGCAAATAAATTGATCTGTTCTGCATAAGGAACATGTTTTTACAACTACAATTTGAAACTGGTAGTTGTTGCAAACATCCAATCAGATGTAAACAGCAAAGCAAACAGCAGTGGAGGAAATGATGCCTATCCAAATCTATACTAGAACAAAGTTTGAAGGCTTATTCTAATAGATCAAGATATAACCAAAAACTCAGGTGATGGCTCCTCTCTCACCCACCCACCCTCCCACCCCACGGCCTAGGTTTTCCGGCGATCTACACTTCTAGCAAGTGAATTGTGGATCTTCCCCGCTCATCTACTCCGGCGTGCTTTGATCTACACGGCTCCACCCATCTCCTATGGGTACCTCTAGTGGATCAACGTTGGATTTGGATTTCTCGGCGGGCTTCAACTTTGCAGAGAAGGTTTTCATTTCTTGTGGGAGATCTGTTCATCCCTCGGATGACACGAGCCATTTCATTATGGTTGTGTCCTTTAGCCGGCATGATTTCCGTCTTGATGAGGATTCTGTGGCGGCTGCTTTGGAATCAGTGATTGGGGGATCTGCCATTGATTTGTCGGTACAACTCATCAAGGACAAGGTATTTTCTTTCATTGTTTTCTGCAAGCAAGTTGGCCTTTGCATTCTGCAGTTGAGATCGTTTGCATGCCCGCATTTCAAATGTTATTTTCATCTTTGGGGGAATGGTGGTCCAAATTGGAAACGTGATTTAGAGATCTGGAGAAAGGAGTGTGACGCTGAGTGGATTTTGGTTAGTCCCTCCAAAAAGCGTGCTACTTAGGGTTTGATTGCTATGCATAAACCACCGTCAAAGTCCTCTCTTAGATCGGGTTCATCGACAAGGAAGAAAATCTCTTTTGCCACATTCCAACAGTATCCAGCTTGTAAGGGTTATAGATACCCAGCTACTCAGCTCTGTGTTGATACGGTTTCTGAGGCCGGCTATGAACTTAATCCTATTGAGAAGGTGATCATGCCATCACCGCCGGCGAGCAACCTTCAGTGGACGGTGGCGACGCCACCCATCTCTTTCGGAACGATCAACGTCCCTGCCAAGAATACTGCCGTGTTTCCCGGAATTACACCGATCTGTTTAGGCAATGAGTTGCAGGTTACGTTTGGTACCGTGTCATCTGGTTGTGTTGCACCGGAATCCCCGGCCCAACATGGATCACCGGCCAACATGGCACTCCAATCCCATGTTCGGTTTCTTCGGCCCAATCTACTCCCCAACCATCAGGGGATATATTGGATAATTCTGTTTCTGCGACTGGAAATTATTCTCAACTGATTATGGATGCTGACCGACCGGGCTCTCCTGGTGTTTCTGCTAAGGTTAATGATATTATTGATGATATTGTGTTCAACGTTTGGAAGTGCCAGAACTGTTTATCTATGTCTCATCATACCAGCTCATGCACCAAGCAGGTCCGTTGCCGTCGATGCTTTAGACTGGGCCACAGGGCCAAAGGATGCTCCGACTCTGCGCCTTCTCCGGCTTACAAGTGGGTCCCACGGGTCAATCCTGATTCGCCAGGCCGGTCAGCGGAGACATACTCGCCCGATGCCTCGGTTTCCCCCTCACATAACCCTCTGGGGTCTTTGCCCAGTCCCATCACGCCTGCCACCCCATCGCTTCCGCCATTGCCCGCCGAGCCACCGCCCACCACGCCACCGCCACCTACCTCGCCACCACCGCCCAGCTTAGCTTCACCATTATCCACCGCGGATCCTACCCCGCCGTCAGCTCCTTCATCGCATCCAGCAATGGCCACCTTCGCCCTCGACCCCACGCCTTTCGTCCCGCCGGGTTTCGAGATCATCGATGGTGGTCTGCAGCGTCATCCACGCACCTTCTACTCTCCAGCAGTGGCTCCTGATCGTCAGCATGAAGAATACACCATTGCCATTGTCGAGCCTGCTCCCCTGCCTGAAGAAGTTCCCATCTTCAGAAATATGGTCAGTGATTTTGTTGTCAACAATCTTGGCCGTGCTATTCTTGATGCTCAGCCTTGGATCCAAGGAGTTGGACTCTTGCGTTTCCGTAGTCCGGTTGCTAGGCAGGCTCTAGTAGATCATCCTCCGTTCCAACTTGACAATGATAGATTTGTTCGCTTTGTGCCACATGATGAGGGTATTAATTTCAGAGCTATTCAGGGTTTTCGTTGGGGATGGGTTATTATTGTTGGAATACCCCTGGATTATAGGCGCACGCAGTATATTGCAGATGCAATCAGTACTTTTGGCCGTTTCCATCACTGGCACCAGGATGATCCGCTGCTTGTTCGTACTTTGGCGTACGTTTCTTTTTCGGCAAGTACCTTAGTGCCGCGTGATGTGGTCTACCGAGAGTTTGCTGACTTTGGGGGTTCGCGCATTTCTTGGTCTGCCCCGATATACATATTCTCTGCAGACTTTGCGGATATCTTGCCACCTGATGAGGATCCGATGCCCTTCGATGGCAACCCTCACCCTCTCCTTGGGCATCTGCAATTTCAGAACCACAACTGGGTTATGCCGGAATTTCCTGAAATTGGTTGGCATGAATTACCACCACCGGCTCACGATCATGAACCACATCACCAGGAGGCTCCACATGATGATCTGCATGAGCAGCAAGAGCTTCTGGATGAAAATCATGTTGAGGTGAACCAGTCGCAGGAATCTATCATTCTGCAAGTTTCGGATGATTCTGTTAATGCTCAACCAGTTCATGATATGGCGATCTTGCAGCAACCAGCGGCCCCTATGCAGACCTCTCTTCATGTTGGGCAAGTTCTCACTGTATTTGGCCATGTTCTGCCACCTGTTATGCAATGGCAACGCACTTTCCAGAAGTTCTTGCCGGCTATTTTCACTGCTGAAATCCCGCAGTTTGTGTTCAAGACTGCATTTGGCTCCCTGCTGCTGTCTAAGTGTTCATGGGATTTTTGTAACAATGGAGCAGATGTCAGCTTCTCTCTACAGCCTCCGCCGGAATCCTCTTACAGTCTTCCACGTCAGACTTCTCCAGTTAGGAGACCAGTTGCAAGGGCTCTTTGCTTTGATGATATCTCTGATCCTGTCACCGAGTCCTTTGAGTTCTCTGCTGTCCCTGAGGTGTCCACCAAGCATGGCCGGAAACCAAGATCTGCTATAATCTTGGTAGATACAGAGGTGCGCCGTAGTGCACGTCTAAGTGCGCTACGTGATGGCTTTCACAGATCCCCAAGCAGAGGCTCCCAACAGATCAAGACCCAGCGTTCTTTCAAGAGGCGGCGAACCAGCTCTTCACAGCCGGAGGGGAACCCGACAGTGCCTCCACCAACGCCTATTTCTAATCTTCAGCGTATCGGGGCACGTCTGCGTATTGCTCCTGAGAAGATCTCCAAGGATAAGCTTGAGGCTGATCCTTCTACCTCCTCCTGCAACAAGAGTTCTGATGATTAGTTGCATCGGACAGCTTTATGGTCCATGGCTTACCGCTTTAAACGTCATCTATCTCTATTTATGTTTTCATTTTGGGTTCTCTCTCCCATGGCTATGCTTAGTTGGTCAGTGTAGGTCATTGTGTGATCTACTTTTGTTGCTTTCTATTATGGTTTGTAATGAATCAGTCCGGGTTTAAAGACTGGAAGGTTTTATGTTGGAACGTGCGTGGTCTTAATTCTGAAGCACGGCAATTAGCGGTTAAACAAAAGATTGATGAAAGTGGCTGCTCTATGGTCTGTCTCCAAGAAACGAAGTGCATGCATATTGATCACAGGTTTATTAGGAAGTTTTGTCCACGACGTTTTGACAATTTTGCGTATGTGCCTTCGGTGGGTGCCTCGGCTGGCATGGTCATCATTTGGAACTCCTCTTTCTTTGAGGGTAAATTAATTGAGGCACGGCAGTATGGTATTATTCTGGAATTCCGTTCTAAGCATACTTCTGAAGTTTGGACACTTGTGTCAGTTTACGGCCCTTGCCACGGTCCTGCCCGCGATGATTTTGTGCAATGGTTATACAATCTTGACATCAATTGTGATGATAATTGGGTGCTTTTGGGCGATTTCAATTTTATGCGGTCATTGGAAAATCGTAACCTACCTGGGGGTAATGTCAGCGATATCTTTCTGTTTAATGAAGTGATTGGCCACTTGGGTCTTGTTGAGCTACCAATTAAGGGACGACAATTCACTTGGTCCAATATGCAATCTGAACCTTTACTTGAACAGATTGACTGGTTTTTTACTTCAGTTGCATGGACTTCGGATCATCCCAACACGCTAGTACCGCCGCTTGCACGCACGGCCTCTGATCATGTCCCGTGCATGGTCTCGATTGCTACTGCTATTCCTAAGGCTAAAATCTTTCGCTTTGAAAATTATTGGATTGAGTTGCCTGGCTTTTACAATTTTGTTGCCCAAGTTTGGAACAAGTCTGTGGCCAGATCCTCGGCAGCCTTAACTATTTCCTCTAAATTCAAGGCTCTTCGATATGCCCTCAAGCAATGGCACCTCAATCTGTCCACAGTTAAGGCGCTTATTTCTGACTGCAACAAAGTGATCCTTTACTTTGATGGACTGGAGGAGATTAGGCCTTTGACTAGGCCGGAGTTTAATTTCAGGCGAGTTGTCAAATTGCATCTTGAGGATATCTTGCATTGGCAATTTGTATATTGGAAGCAACGTTGTACTATACGCAGCATTAAAGTTGGTGAGGAAAATTCGAAATTTTTCCATGCCATGGCCACCGAAAGGTTTCGGAGAAACACAATTTCTTCAATCAAGAATGCAGAAGGTGATGTGGTCTCGGATCATCAACAACTAGCTGGCATGTTTTGGTCCGATTTTAATCAGAGAATGGGCAAGGCAAAAGGAATCCGCATGGGTTTTGACTTGGACACCTTAATTGCGCGTGTTGATGGCCTTGAGGATTTATCCCAACCTTTCTCTGATTCCGAGGTTGAATCTGTCATTAAGAACATGCCACCGGATCGTGCTCCTGGCCCCGATGGTTTTTCTGGTTTGTTCTTAAAGAAGTGTTGGCCAATCCTAAAGGAGGATTTCATGCAACTTGTGCAGGAGTTCTATGAGGGCAGATGCAATCTGGAATGTCTTAATACTTCATTAATTACTCTGATACCCAAAAAGCTGAGCCCTGAAGTTGTCGGAGACTTTAGGCCCATCTCGTTGACCAACACGTGCTTGAAGTTTTTAACTAAACTGCTTGCTAACCGCCTTCAGAAAGTGATTCTAAGATGCATCCACCGCAATCAATATGGTTTCTTCGGTGTCGTTCTATTCAAGATTGCCTGGCCTGGTGTTTTGAGTATATACACCAATGCAAAGCTTTGAAGTGACCCATCGTCCTTCTTAAGCTGGATTTCACGAAGGCCTTCGACACAATTGAGCATGAACTTATTCTCAAAATTTTACAAAGCAAGGGTTTTGACTCCCGGTGGACTGGATGGATCAATAGCATATTGTCTCCGGGATCTTCTTCTGTGCTTCTCAATGGCGTACCTGGCAATCACTTTGTTTGCAGAACGGGCGTGCGTCAGGGGGATCCTCTCTCACCGTTGCTCTTTGTGATTGCGGTTGACTTATTGCAATCTGTAGTCAACGAGATGTGCTCCAGGAATATCCTCTCACTGCCAATCCCAACCAACTCCAGCGACTACCCGATTGTACAATATGCCGACGACACTTTAATTGTTCTTCCTGCGATCGATGATCAGCTTATTGCTTTCAAGGAGATGCTTGACACTTTTGCGGCGTCAACAGGACTACGTGTAAACTTTAGCAAGTCCTCACTCATTCCAATAAACATGACTGATACGGAAGGTGCTAGGGTGGCTTCTTTGCTCGGATGCGATGTTGGGTCTATACCATTCACGTATTTAGGCTTGCCAATGGGAACTTCTAGGCCTACAATCTATGATCTGCTGCCTCTGGTTGATCTTGTTGAGCGACGCTTATCTGCTTCCTCATGCCTGCTTAATCAAGGCAGCCGACTGCAGCTTCTACAGTCAGTGTTGTGTTCCATGCCAATATACTTCTTGTGTACCTTATCTCTTCCCAAGGGCATTTTGCAGCAGTTAGAGCGTATCATGAGGCAATGTCTGTGGAGGGGCAACACGGATAACCCGCGTCAATCATTGGCGGCTTGGAATTTAGTCTGTCGCCCTAAGAAATTCGGCGGTTTGGGTGTGCTTAACTTGGGCATTCAAAATGAGGCTTTGTTACTAAAGCATCTCTTCAAGTTCTATAATAAAGTGGATGTGCCTTGGGTATCATTAATTTGGGACACTTATTATGCATCGTCACCACCTCAAAGCACCCAGAACTGTGGCTCCTTTTGGTGGCATGATGTCATGCGTTTATACCCTGATTTCTGCAAGCTTGCTGTTCCACAAGTTCATGTTGGGGACACGGTGCTTTTTTGGCTCGACCGTTGGCAGCTGGGAAATCGTGTTGTTCTTTTACATGACTGTTTCCCGAGGCTACATTCATTTGTAGTTGATGATGCAATCACTGTCAAGGAGTTTATGGAGGGGCTTGATGTCTTGGATCATTTCCATTTGCCTCTGTCACAGGAGGCCTACTCAGAATTAATTCAGCTCCAGGCCCTGCTGCCTTTGATCAATCTGGATGGTGAGAGCAATGGCATTTGGAAGTGGCCTTCGTAGTCTGGTGTTTTTATGTCAAAGATATACTATGACTCTTGCTTCTCACACCTAGTGGTTGACCCTATCTTTAAATGGATTTGGAAGTGTGCATGCACACTCAAGTTCAAAGTGTTTGGCTGGCTTCTATTAATGGATCGTTTGAACACTAGGGATATGATGCAACGTTGTCATTGGATCATCCAGGATGACACATGTGTGCTATGCAACCTTGAAGAGCATGAAGATCGGGCTCATCTTTTCTTTGCTTGCAATTTTAGCCAAAGGGTTTGGAATTATCTTGGGATTTCTTGGTCCGTTCAACCAGACCAAACCACATATGAGATAGCTCAATCAGTTAGGAGGGATTTCGGTCATCCTTTCTTCACTTAGGTTGTCTTCACTGCTACTTGGAATATCTGGACACAAAGGAATGGGAAGATCTTTAGAAATGAGCAACCTTCTTTTAGAGCATGGAGAAGGAACTTTATCCATGACATCTCTCTTCTGTCTCCTAGGATTAGGTGTAAATATAAAGATAGTTTACTGTCTTGGATAGCTAACCTTTCTTAGCCTCTTTGCTTGTAAGTATCTTTTCTCTCTTTTTTCTGTAAATTTGTATAATTGTAACTATACTGCTTTCTTTTAGTTATTAATAAAGGACTGTGAGGCTGTTGCCTTGCAGTATATAGTCAAAAAAAAGTTTGAAGGCTTGAGAAGGATGAACTTACATTACATGTTAACACGGGCTGGACAAAGCTCTTCTCCATGTTGATGGAAGGATAATTCAATAAATTCCCCAAAGAAAATTCTTTATAACCGTTGCCATTATTCTACATTTTGCAAAGAGTAAATATAGATCAAATAATATTGGAAGAAACAAAGGATAATGAAGCTCAGGTGCAGACTGATGATACATAATCAAATAGCAATTAATTAAGTACAGCGTTACAAGGCAAAAGGGAAAGAGGTACTGACAAGAGCAATGCAGGGCCCATTATTGTTTTGAGATCGTATGATCCTTTGAGCAAGGAGATTCATCTGAAATTAGTTTTCATACAAGAGAGAAGGTAAGGCACAAGCAGAAATTTAGGAGTTCAAATTTTGAATTGATATCATAGACAGTACCTCACGCTGGGCTCCCAGCAGTTCTAATAGGGGTTTGGCCACTAGAGTAGGGGTAAAGTGTGGTACAGTTGGGCCTGTGTTTTCTGTGGCTGCTGATCTATCTAATTTGACAGGTATCACTACCTTTTCCAAATACCTAGTTTGTACTCCTTGAGGATCTGCACTCACCCTCTTCCTTTTGGACATCTATTACGAAAGAACAACATTTGACTGGAAAAACATGGTGTGACGAGACATGGAATAGGTACAGAAAATGGATAGGTATGGCATATACTCATATATGATGCTTAAACTAAGCAGATGGTGTAACAAAGTAGAAGTAATGCAAGAGGTCAGATGCAAAATATGCGCGACCAATACAACTTTGCAAAGTTAGAGCAAGCACCTTGATGGGAGAATAAGATAGGCCATCTTCCACCATGCCAAGTTTGTTAGCCAGTGGATCGTTCCGCAATATTCCTCTCGTGCGCCCATTCTGATATTCATTTTGATAATGTTCAATATCTGACATGCATGAAAACATAAAAACAAGTGAGATTTTCTTTGTAATGCAGAAGTGATTCTAATCCAATACTGCCTCCCTATAAACCCCTTTGTGCTATCTCTGCAATTCTTTTAAAAGATGCCATGCATGCTGTAATTTGTTGTGTGCATTAATATAATGTGGCCTACTACTCAAAATATGAGAGCTCCGGAAGTGATGACACTTCGCAGATGATAGCTTCAACATATAGTAAAGAAGATCAAGTCGACCTGACCTGACAGATTCAAAATATACTAAGGGAGAACAACTCGACCTGACCAGTCGACCGCAAGAGAAGAGTATCATCTTAAAGAAGAGCAGAAGAGCAAGCAGATTGAAGATATTACAAGTCTTTCAATACAATGTCGGTTGGCCACCCATGATGAACCAGAGCGCACAAAGAAATACTATTCTTTCCGGTCTCTCCATATGTGGCTCACATGCATTTTGAAACTAAAGTAGGAACATTTAGCTAACCAATTAAACATCTCTTAGTTTTACTAATATCAGCAATAATATCAGATATGAATTTGTACAACTAAGCTTGTTTAGCTCGATGGGTGGAGCAGTGCTATTACGACACGAACCACGTAGGCTGATTGTGGTCATCATAAAATGGGGAAAACATAAGCATGATGAGTACAGTGTTGACCGTGGCAGTGGGATGGCAGATCTGAAGCTGCAAACCGCGCAAAGGGTAGTTAGCAACCGATGTTTGCTTTGAAATAACAACTAAGATTTGGTATGGACAAGAAAGCACGGTCAACAAGTGACAAAGAAATGAAATTATGCTGTCTCTCTATATGTCGCGACATGCATTTGGAAACTCAAGTGGGACCTTTAGCTAACCAATTAAATGTGTCGGTTAACTAATATCAGTATCATATCACAATCATATTTGAACAACTAAGCTTTCGAATTCTGAGTGTTGTGTTGTTTAGCTTGAAGGGTGGAGTAATGCTAGTACGACAGAAAGCACCTACGCAGATCATAGTAGAGTAGATAAAAGGGGAAAACCCTAAGCATCAAGAGAAAAATCAGGAAAGTGGAACTAGCTGGACCAGTGGGTGGCGCACATGCTTTTCAAAACGAATATAGGAACATTAGGTGACCAATTAAACGTTCTCTATTTTAGTGATATGAGCATCATATCAGATTCGTATTTCAACACGTAAGCTTTGGGTTGAGGTCTTGAGGAGCAGTGCTAGCACGACACGAAGCACCTACGATGATGGTAGTGAATATAAAGGGGGGAAACCATAAGCTTTACGAGTATAGTGCCCGTGCCATGGCGGATCTGAAGGTGCAAACCGGACAAAGCTACTTCGCAACCAATGTTTGCTTTCAACTAGCCACTACGATTTGGTACGGACAAGAAAAGTACAGTAAAAAAATTACAATCTATTTTCCGGGTGAGATCAATAACTTAAGCACATAAGGAAGAGTACCACCTCTCTTGCGACGCCATGTAGGCCTATCCTGATACGTTGAGGGTGCTGCGGGTGCGATGGCTGTCGGCGGCGGGGAAGAAGACTTTAGACGGCAGATTTATTCCACCTTTATATATGATTATGATTTAGAAATGCCGTGATCTTCGAATTTAGTAGGTTGGATACACTCTGAGTCAAACAGTTATTTCATCCAATACAATATGCTCACACGAAAAACAGTTCACCTTATGTCAATCATACAAGTACTGAGGATTACCTCACCTCAAAAATTCGGATCATTACAACACATGGACAACATAGGGGGTCTTGCAACATAATCCATTCAGAGACATGACACGACATGCAAGTACAATAATCTAATGACAATTTCAACTGGTATCTAAAGAAGAACCGGGATTACCTTGGGCTTCAGATAGCAGAAACAGCAGGACCTCCTCCATCTTCAAATGCAACATTCTTACTTCCTCCAATTCTGGGGTTGCTTGCATAATGCGTGCCGCTAATTCTGTAATTTCCAGCCTCAAGATAAAGATTACATCACTCATGGTAGCCACACCATCTCTTTCTGCCTCTAGTAGAGCCTCAAGCACTATAATACTGTGCTCAGACTGCTCTCCAGCGGTGTTGCCTCTGAACTTCTACCATCTGGTAACATGGATGGCGCACTGCTTCCACAAATAGATTCTGGGGTTGTACATTGTGTCCTAGTGTGAACGGCATCCTGAAAGGTTTCTGCTGGACATCAGTAAGAGATAGTTATCGTATGATCCAGGCAGTAAGCTTACATGGTAAACGACGGACGAATTATTGCCGAGCATGGCAAACTATATTTAAATGGTTCGAAGCAGCATCAGCCGAAAAGAAATTAAAATGGTGAGATGAAACTAGGGATGTAAGAGGCAAATAAACGACATCTGCCAGTCCCATCTAGTTAGTTTTTGCTACCTGCCTAGTTCATTTTCCTCAAAAAGCAAAAACTCTTTTGAACTATCATATCACTAGTGGACTTTAATCGGGATTAAACGGGACCCAATTGACATCCCTAGTTGAAAGGGAGTGTACAACCGCTATATTTAAGTTGCCAAGGCATCTAAGCAGTTGAAATAATCTGAGAAAGCACTTAACAGTGTGGCCTCATATAAACTACGAAGACAGTCTTGTGATGAAGTTGAGAGGAAAAGTTAAGGACTCAAATGAAATAGGCATGCATTTCTTTATGATAGTACAGCAGGCACTGCTGACATATTGGCCAACTCAGGTATAGCGTAACAACAAATAAGCATTCGATCAAGCAATACAGCAAAGCAGACAACTGAACTATTTGTAATTCGGTAGGATTGCAGGTTGAGGGCACAAGCCAAGAAAGCAGCCCACTCGCATTACATTTCACATGTACTAAAACACACTGGCTTACCATATGTTGCTATGAAGCCTAGCTGCTGTTGCAATGTTCTTTGAAGATATCGTCAGCATCCCGTGGTTGCAAATCTAGTTGTTGTAGTTTATTCTGCACCATCTATTTAGGTAAAATTAATTTTAATCGCATGCACTGGTCCGAATTGATCATCAATGGTTCATCTAAACTAATGAAAGAAGGGTGTGTGCATACACGACAATATATCTGCTTCCCTCTATTTTTATGCTTGTTCGAGGTGCCAGCCCCAAAAGAACAAATATTTTGCTTGATGGGGTTAGCAGCTCCATAATTAATAGAAGCATAAAATTAGTCATGCAACTTGGGAAGATCAAGAACACACAAACAAGTAATGAACAAAGGCTCGGAGCAGTGATGTAATAGCTAGCATCAGAAAATGTAGGGTAAAACGAACAAAAAGCAGCGGAACCACATGCTAGTTTGCTGATGTGTAATTAAGCATAGAGAACATTAAGCAGTCTGATGGAACCAATAGGTGGCATCAGAACTAAACTAAAGCATATTAACTATATGTGCACTGGTATGTAATTTAGCACACGTAACATGTTCACTGCCAGAAGTATGGCCCTACAGGTGCACGCAGAATAACACGTCTCATGAAAAACTGAATGATGCCCTGAAGAAATTCAAAGGTGCGGTGCTTATGCTAGGAAAGTGAACGTAGGCGCCGGCCGTTGGATAATAGTACCTGATTCTCGGCGGCGTATGGGTATCGTTGTCATACTTGATAGCTAAGGATCGTCGATGGTGCTCGTGTTGCGGTTGAGTTTGGGCTGGTTGTCGCCGTTGCTGAAGCGGCTCCGGTGCTACCGTTGCGGCGCCTGTCGACATACAAGAAAGCTCATCTGTGGTAAGTGAACAGTTGCACGATAAAGAGAAAAACCGAAGGAGTACAAATCGAAATAACCTGATGAGGTTGCGGTGTCGGTAAAGCAGGGCCGGTGGAGTTGAATATGGCATCCGTGGAGCGGGTCCGGTGTAGTGGACAAAGGCTTCGGCGGGCGCATTGTACAGTGCTTTCGGTGAGGCGGATCTGTTGCGGCGGATGAGGGCTTGTATGAAGGGCCAGCGAAGGGGCGGACGAGGGAGTCAGTGAAGGGCCTACGCTGTGGTGGACGAGGGCGCCGGTTAAGCAGATCCGGTGCGGTGGACCATGATGGCGGTGAAGGAGATCTGGAGCGGTGGACAAGCCAGTCGCTGAAGCGGCTCCGGTGAAGTGGTGAGTTGGCAGTTGGGGGTTCCAAGGTGCGGAAGGTAGATCCGGCGGGGTGTGAGGTCCACCGCTGCGGCGGAGAACTAGATTCGGCGGCTTGCCGTGGTTGGGGGGGGGTCGGGGAGGGGAAGGGGAGGGGCTCTGGGGAAGAATGTTGGGGGCAAAGAGGGGAAAACAATGGAGTTACCAAAGCAGCCCTCTTCCGTTCATGTGGCAGGGGTAAAACAGGAATATCGCAGGGCCAAACTTTCGGGCGCGTGATATTTCGATGTGAGCGGGAAGTTTGAAAGCTTTTGGCGCCTAAATTATAAGTATTCTGCCCTCGTACGGCCGACTATGATATCATGGCCGACAATTTGTTTGTTTTGCACGCAAAAAAATGTGCAAGTTTTGAAAATCAATGTCTCCAACTCGAAACTTAGATTGTCCATTCAATTCAAATATGGATCATTGAGCTACTACAAGCAAACACCATCATACGGTCCAATTCAAATGAAATTCCAAATGTGTTTATCCTAAATATGATGACAAAAGAAAAAATGTGTATGTGTATGAATAAAGTGGATGATTATAAAGTTTGAACATGCCCGTATGTGTATATCTCCAGGTTTGATATATGAATTTGAAATCACGAAATCCCAGCTTAAAAAATGTACCTCCGTTTAAATGAATTACAAAAGCTAATGATGGAGTCGAATTCCAAAATTCCAATCTTAGGTTTGTAATTCTGGTACATCAAGGTATATCACGCATGTTCAGAAGTATCGTTATCTCATAGTACAAACTGTGAAACAAATTAATCAACCATGAGTGCACAATATCTCAATTACGCTAAAGTCCCTCAAATATAGACACCTCACTCTTTATCTGAAGTCAACCCCCTCCCCCCACCACCACACACACACACATAGAGAAGTCGTTCTCTCCCCCAAACACCAACACACGAGCACATTAACACCTCTCTCTCTTGTAAAGTCCGGACCCCAACATAGGTCTCTATCACTTTGTCTCTCGGGCATGCACACATCTCTTCCCTCACTCTCTTGGTCTCCCGCTATCTCTCTTACCCAAGCACACGCACTATGTAGAGTGTATATTTCCCATACACACAAAACATCGCCCCAAACGTCTATCTCCCTAGTCATGTGGTTCTCGCGCACTCACCTCACACACCACCCCCACTGCAAACAAGCACACTTTGTCTCCTTGTGCACCACTCTCCTCTTTCTATCTCTCCCACATGCGGACCCGCCCCAGCTCCTTCCCTGTATACATATATGTCGTGACTCTTTGCATAGCTCCCTAATGTATAATCGTTCTCGATTTCGCACATTGTTCTCTACACCATCTATTCTAGATCTCACATGAAGTCCCTATCACACACACGATGACTCGCTTCCCTTGCGTCTCCGTTCATAGGCCAATTTCGGACAACATCAACATTGTCTCCCTATCTATACGCCATTTATGGACACAAACGACCCCTCTCGCCCCCTCTCTTCCTCTCTCTCTCTCTCTCTCTCTCTCTCGCTCTCACACCGCTCTCCCACACACACACTCGATGTCTCTTCCAAATAGTTTGCTCCCCCCGCCCGCACCCGTGCTATCTCGCTACTACACATGTCACACCATTCCCCTTCCCTTATACTAGGTTTACATCATCAGTGGTCTCTCTACTCCACATACACTCTCTCCCTCTCACACACAAACGCGTGCACAAACACACATAGACACGCACAAACACCCATTTATCTGGTCCTCATCTCTCCTCATGTCCGCATGTGTATCTCACACACTCACTCTCTAATTATGTATATGTGTCTCCACGTTACACAACACAAAGCCCCATGTACATGTCTCTCTCTATCCTCCACACACATAGACACAAAGAATCTGTTATCATTGCCTCAGTCTCTAACATATCACACACGCACACTCTCTCTCTCTCTCTCTCTCTCTCTCTCTCTCTCTCTCGCAAACACGCTGAACAAGGGTTTCCCCGTGAATAACTTACCGTCTATTCATCAACAGTCGTGGCAGTACGGCGAACACAAGACGTGAAAAAGAATAAATCTACATGTGCTTAGACCACCTAGTATGACTACTAGGACTAGAGCAAGCCAAAAAGCACGCCGCCGTCACCCCCTCCTTGTCGGCGACGGGAAAATCTTTGTTTTACACAGTTGAGAAGTCATTGTGCTAAGGCCCCACATGCCGAGGTGTTGAATAGAATGTAGATGCTAATTTACGGAAGCAAGTATCGATAATACGTTTGTATCTCCATACTTATATTTCTTCTCTTATAAAAAACCGAGTTGGTGATGATGGTACGTGTGCCATCTTGCAATATAGACCGTCCGATCTATATCTGATGGAAGGAAATTAAACTAAAAGATACCCGCACCCCTCTCCACATTTGCAGACAAGGCCTTCCCTCGTTCATCCTTATCTCCAACAAACCTCATTGTTGAGCAATTAAGAAAGGAAGCCTCTGGAACAAACTGGCCTGGTGGCCGCTGCCGGCGTCGTCAATCCCCGTGCCTCCGCTCAGTCCGACCACCAACCACCACCACACCCCACTCCTCTTGACCTTATCTCATATTTCTCGAGATATCATTAGTTTTTACACATGAGATTACTCCCGCAAGGGTCACTCACAACAAGTGTTTTATAAAAAATGCATCTTGATGTTCCATGCAATGCACGGATCTTGCTAGTACTCCTATACAAGACTAAGTTGGTGATGCTGGTGTGTCCGCCATCCGTCGTTTCTGACCATTAGATCTACATCTAACGACTGCGAGGTAAGTTGTTGCCTTTTCTCACCAACATCCCACTTGTCTACCAATTTGCAGAAAAACCCATAATTAGTATCTTAAAACCAACCAGATCCCTCCCTGACCTCACCAAAACAGCCCAAGGAATATATTCTAATTGAAACATAATATATCTCTAGTGACATATGTATATCAAAATTAGAGTGTTTTGTACCAAGTTTGTGAATAAGTATTATTCTAATTATGATTCGTTGCAACGGACATGAACATTGCTAGTATTTCCAACCATGCATTTTTTCCTAGTATTCCATAGTTTCGAGTTTTCCATCAAGATATTAGTTACTCATGGTTGATATTTACTTTCAATCATGTACACATATGCTCTATGTAACTAGCCTTGCTTATTGGCTTCCAAAGCTTAACTTTCACTCCTACTTACAATATGTAGAGTATTTAACAAAAAACTACCACTTTCAACCAGCCCTAGGAAGAATCTATTGTACAAAAAATAGCAAAAACATACCCAAAATTTCTTAATCCACGCCAAAAACTACCTAGTACTCCTACCGATTAGGTTCGTTTAAACCCATTTATGACAGGGTTGGCCCACACGTCCGTGCTGAGAGGCAGCTTAAACCAACACATTTTGTTTGACCGTTGACACGAGGGACCCACATCTGACCTTCTATCATGTTATTCCCCCTCAAATCATTATTTTTCCTGAACATTACTTCAAACAGTACTGATGCGTGTTCGTCGGTGGCGCCGGTGATGAGCGAGTTGGCCGCCGCTCCGCCGGACGGGCCGGACGCCGCGCTGGCCTCCGCACGGGTTGGCAGGCTGGCCCGAGCGTGACTCACGAGCGAGCAAGCCGCCGCGCTGGCCTTTGCTCGAGCCAGATAGCTGGCCTTAGCGCGGCGCGCGCGAGCAAGCCGCCGCGCTGCCGTGCCAATCTAGCTAGCAAACCTTACTCACAAGCAGCTGGACGGAGCTATCTTGGCTAGCTAGCGGCCGCGAGCGCCGGACAGAGCTGGCATCCAGGCTGCCGCAACATTGGCTCCGCACCGTCGGCGGTTTTGACCTCGCCTTCTGCCGGCGGCGGTAGCTGCGTCCCATGGCCGAGGATGACTAGGTGGATGGGCCGGAGGTAGGAGGTCACTTGAGGATTTTTTTGATAAGAGCATGTACAATGGTTGATAAGGTAGTCTTATCTTAAGTCTGCCACGTATGCAAGTGGTAGTAGTTTCTTGGCATTTTAGTGGTTTCTTGCATTATTAGAGCAAGTACAATAGAGCTGAGTCAGCGGGCTATAAGAAATAAACTAGTATATTTCTGCTTAGTTGGAGGAAAGAGAAGAGGAGAGAGAAGGTAAGCGGGCTCTTCGTGAAGAGCCAGCTCTAGCACGTGCTCCTAGGCACTTTGTGAGAATGACAAGTGGGCCACATAGTAAAAACGTAGTACACTCTTTTGATCTATTATTGTACATGTTGGCTATAAGATGGGCTGTAGATGACATGGCACTGGCTTATAGCCAGCAGCTGGCTATACTATTAACCATTAGGGGTTTCTTGTAAGGAACAATGTACGTACTACTAGCGACAAAAGGCGATTCTAGGTTGCGTTGTACTCCAACGAGTACTACTAGTGGTCGCGGGAGTGTATACCTCGTTTTGTGGGTTCGATCCCGGCCGAACGCACGGCAGCCTTTAAAAAAATAGTACTACTACACTTCGCTGCGAGCCAATATTTTACACAGGTAGTTTGAGTTTTGAAGTCAAACGGACGTGCGGCCCCACAATCTGGGTGCACTGGACAGCCTAGCCACATGAACGGGTTTTCCTTCCCAGCATCCCATGGCTCGCGTGCTCACCCTAGCCGCACCTCGCTTGCAGCTTCCAGCTAGTAGCATATTTAAACTAGCGCCTCCCAATTAAGCCCGAGGAGCCGGAAAAGCCTGGCGGGGCATTGGGAACTGTGCAATATGGCTCTGTACGTAAAGTGCTCTACTACTACTCTGTAGCTTGTGGCATTGCACGCATGGACTTCACTCCATTATCGGCTCTACTATAAAAGAAATTCCTCTTGATGTGGTTTTTTGAAACGAAGGCAAAAGCTTTGCTTCATCTCATTCATAAAGAAGGAACTACTAACAAAGTTCGACGAGATCCATTACACCTCCACAAATGGAAGCGAAAAGACCAGTCTCGCTGTATCAAATAACTCAAATGTTCTGCCCCCGCAGTAACCGTCGCTGATAAACAGGCTGCTAGTGTGTGCGTGAGAGGAGCGGCTGAGTAGGCCAGCTACGTGAGAGGAGCGGCTGAATAGAGCACCGAGAGTACCCACTAGGCCACTACGCAGGTGTACTTCCCCTGCGTTGATAGTACAACGATGGTTCTAGAGAACAGTAATACCCTCCACTTCCAACTGTAGCTCCTTGGCCCTGAGATTCAAGAGTTCAAAACTGGTGCACTATACTAGACTAGACTAGAAGTACAGTACATCGCACTACTAGTTGAGAAAAGTAGTACTAGTACTGCTACCGTACGAGTATGTACCCCTCCGTCACATAATGTAAGACGTTTTTTGACACTAGTTGGCGTGTACAAAAAATGGCAAAAACATACCCAAAATTTCTTAATCCACGCCAAAAACTACTACCTGGTGCCAAAAATTTCTTACTAGTGCTATTATTTACAGTATAATGCAATCCCATAACGTTCCATAATGCTAGTACTAGTAGTAAACAATAGCCTCACCCCTTCGCTGAGGAACGATCTACAGTTGGAAGGGACGAGGCCCTGTGGTTACTACGCTCTTATCTCCTCCTCGCCAGTTCCCCTCCCCCCGAAGAGAAGGCAGTTCGTCGCTGCACCCATGGATTCGCCAGGCGGTTCTCCTCCTCGTCGGGGCTGGGAGACCTTGGACGATGATCCTCTGGGAGAAATCGCACGCCGCTCCGACGTCCTCACCGCCGCAAGACTCGGTGCTTCCTGCACCAACTTTTTCAAGACGTTGCTTAAACATGCTTGGGAAAAGGCCATGCTTGTTGGTCTTCCATGCGTCCTCGAGGAGAATGTTCTTCTATGGGACAATCCTTCGAACAGTCCACCACTCCCTGGCCATGGTTGCACGTTGACTCCGCTAAAGTTGCCGATGTTGAGAGGTAGTTGGATTTTGTACGATGAGCAGGTCAGTAATGGAGTTTGATCATGTAGTACTTAGTTATTCCATTTCCATCCCGTAATTTCTCCGCTGCCCACCGTCTTATATATAGGTCTGGGTCGGTGCCAACGAAGATTGGCTTGTATACCTCCGGCCGGATACCACCATCATTTTGCACCACATCCACAACAGTGCGGCCGTTCCGGTAGACCCCTTCTCCACCATTGGGATCGGCCTTCCGGACTGGCTGGGCTTGAATACGTATGATGATGCCTACATGAGATTGAAGAAGATAGCAATTGCGGACCCGCCGACAAAGCGACGCGGCTATGACGATTACTATCTCATCGCGGTGTTCAACATAAGGATTGCCATCAATGCAAGAGGCAGTAATGGCAGAGGCTGGCGCATGTTGGCGGTGGCAGATTTGTACCCCTACACGTTCGAAGACGCCGTGCGCCATCTAGGCCGCATCTTCGCGGTGACAAGCCAGGGGACTTGTTTCATCTGGTTGCCATCCTACGGTACGGGAGATTACAAACGGAATGCACAAACCATCATTTGCATCCCTAACGGTACTCCATTATTTTGCAGGGACCAGTCATCCCCCGATCAAAATAAGATCGCCGATCCTGGATGTGCATTTGCATCCGCGATTCGGTCTAACCTGGAACCTTGTAGCTGACTTTGGCATATTGGGATCAACTATCTTAGCAGTCGTTACCCATGGTACCACTGATGTGCAACATGGTCACACAATCTACCACGATCGGACCGTCACCATCTACCCAGGTATTCCATTTTTTAACCCTCTCGCCTTCTCTTTCATTGTTGTACTAGTAGTACACTTTGTAGTACTAGTAGGAGTACTTTTTACCTTGGAGGGCACGTATAGCTAGCTAGGCCGTTGAAGACTTGAACCCACTAGCTGCCAGCATTTTTGTTTTTCCATGTCTTACTATCTCATCCATGTAGCCAAGAGTGGCTATATATAATAAGACGATTATTTTACTTCCTCTATACCGGAGTAGTACTATTTGCTGCACAGTATTACTGACCGCCATATTTGAGCACAACATTATTATGCATGGACCTTGACTATGTACGTCACCATGTGTCCAGATCTGGGATGCCGCGTGTACCAGATGAACGGCGCCAAGTTTGACCCCCGTGATGCTACATGGGTGCCGAGGAACACTCTTGGAGAGTACTCGCTTTTCATCGGGGACAACTACCCCGTTGTGAAGCGGATGCCACCTTCCGTGCATGACACGGAAGGCCTGCCGTTCATGAAGCATGGTTGTGTCTTCAGTGCGCACCGCCGGATGAACGTCATGCTGGGACACGCTATCCCTGATTTATGTCGCTTCAGCTTGGATGAGTCTCCATCGTGTGGAACCGGACTAGAAAGCTGCGACAATGATTCCCGTTGCCCACCGCTATGGATCGTGCCATCCATGAAGAACACCTGGGACTGGAACCTGGAGGAGGACATGTAGCCCATCTATAACATGTAAGTGGAGTACGGTAATTGTGAACGGTAGCGCTGTGAATATATGTAGACTAGTCGTGCACCAATTTATCACATGAATTGGAGATGAACTTGTGTGGCATACTGACATTTGTCCTTTAGAATTTATTACTAGTAAATGTGTTATGTGTACATGCAACTTGTGTGGTTGTTGCACGGGCTCCAACACGCTCTTTGAGAAAAAAGGTGGCACAACTTTGGATATACGTGACGTGGCGGCATCATACAGTAGCATCGTTCGCTATAGTTGTAGTACACTCCTACTAGGACGACAACTCCTATAAAACCTTGCGCTTGGCTCTTTGCCTCTTCGGGAGGTTCAACAGTTCGTACTCGTGTGAACCTTGCACTTGGCTCTTCGCCTCTTCGGAAGGTCCAACAATGATGATACTACAGTACAATATGCTTCTGGCAATCTGACACCGATTGAACTACTGCACGTCCACCGTGAGGGCGAGGGTGAGGGCGAGGGAGAGGGAGAGGGAGAGGGCGCTGTAGTCAAAACCCTCTCCTCGTCCTGCGAACCACCACGCGCGTGGGCGAGGGAGAGGCATAGGAAGCAAGCTTCTCCTCGTTTGGCGAGTTGACGGGACACATCAAAGCAGTACTAGTACTAGTAGTACTAGTCCATACTGCGTCCTTTCCGATTAATATGGCTTAATTTGAAACGAGAAAAATACACTGGCGGTCAACGTATGTAACAATACGCTCTTTACGGTCACTACATATAGTTTTGCGGCGATTATACGATCACTAGCTCATCGTAGAGCACCGTATTGCACCCTACTGACCGTCCACATAGTCGACGTGGCACTTCGTTGACTGGTTAAATTGTCACCTGGTTTCTGGGTCCCACCTGTCAGTTGGCAGAGCAATGAAATCAGTTAAACAAAACTTTACGCAGGCGCGACAGGAGTCCAACCCTTGCGCGCGAACCGCCCTGGCTGTGTATGTGAGTGCATGCACGTGTCCTCCCTCGGTCTTCCAACAAAGAGTGTACATCGGCTATAAAACAAAGAGTGTAGTACATGATGTACATCTACACTTCCAATGCATTTAGCCTTTAATCTAAATCGATATTGATTGACTAATGCACCAACTTGTGCTGTAGGTATAGGCTACATGTCTATCCTTAATTACAGCATGCAACGGCCTTCATTTAATCTTCTTATCTCAATGGTCGCATGCACACATAACTCTGCTACTTTTGGGCGTTAATTATGCCCTGGTCAATGTGTAAATCTCTAAATGTACAGTCTTTCACGGACGTAGGGAGTAGGTTGAGCACTTGAGCATGAGCGTGTGTGTTGCGTCGTGTGCTGTGTGCCGCATGGGTGCGTGAGTGTTGCGTGCGTCCATGTGTACATGTGAGTGTTGCATGTTGACTCCCTCCCATTGACATGTTCATATTTCAAGCTTCCTCTGTTCCCTCCATATGGTGATACTCCCTCTGTTCCCAAATAGTACGGAGTGAAAGCCTCCCTCTGTTCTCAAATACGGAGTATTTGTCTTTCTACAGATTTCAACAAGTGACTAGGTACGGAGCAAAATGAGTGAAGTGAGCGTAGAGGCATAGGGATACTGTAGAAAGGAAGTCCTCGCGATCCATTATTCCCCATCTCGGTCAGAGAGAACTATTCAACTAGTCTTCGCAGTGAAGTGCCAATACACGCTGCAGCAGATGGGACACGTAATTAATAAGCTGAACCAGCGTGTTGGTGTTACTAAATCAGCCTTACCCAGTACTGCCATCATGTTTGCCAGTAGAGCACGCTTCCGCAAATATGCCTACGCACCTCTGTCCTCCATTAACTGACATATGGGCCCTGTTGTGGTAGACCCACATGTCATCGGTGTAACTATTTACACTCCGAAGGACGGTATATCCTGGTAGTAGTACTAGTAGAATTGAGATTGAATGCACTTTCTTCCCCGTCTTCCACTCTTCTTCCTCCTCTCTTCTTCTTCCTCCTCTCTTCCCCATCGTTGGCCGCACACCATTTACCCCCACTCACTGCTCACCCGCCCGCGCCATCTTCCTTGGTAGCTCGCGCGTACCATATCCCCCCGCTCACTGCTCGGCCACACAAGGAGAAGCTTCTTCGCTCGCCCGCCCGAATCCACTTCCCCGCTGGCTCGCAGGCACCAAAAACCCCAATGGCAGAACCGACTGACACGCAGAGCCGCGATTGGAATTCCCTCCCTGATGTTCTCTTGGAGCAGATCTGTAGTCGTATGGACCTACTCAGCACCGTCCTTCTGGCCGCATGCTCGGTGTCTTTGTACCGTCTACTCGTCTGCAACCGGCCGGCTCTTTTCAAGACACCCTGCTTGCTGATGCCCGATCCTCGCAGGTGGCCCAGACACCGACTTGACGATCCTACGGAGGTTGTCGTGGTTCCCCTCGACATGCTACCACTACCCGTCCACCTGTCCTTCATGCGCGGCCACTACTGGGCGGGCATGAAGGCCAACTGGATCGTCCTCATCCACCACACCGGTAGTCCGTGGTGTCTTGTGGATATCTACACCCAGCGAGAGATCACCCTTCCATCGTTGGATACCGCCGCCATCGATCCTCGCGGCCCGCCGGACACTCCTGCCTACTACGCACGAGACGCGTCAAGCTTTTGGCTCGACCTCTGTTTGCAGAAAGTTGTAATCTGCGAAGTGCCCACACCATCAGAAGACTACATGGGATTAGTCTATCTGGAATCCGGTCGCCATACATGGTTATGGCTCATCATCAATCCTGTTGAGGCAACATTTCTGTCTGATGCTATAGTGCACGATGGCATCGTTTACGCGGTCAATGCCCAGATTGGCTGCCTATACTAGTGGAATCTATCGTCGTGTAATTGTTCTATCTCATCTCATCTTTACCTTATGAATACGACTGCCTGTTCATTTGTTACAAATTTAGAATGCATAGCATGTCTATAACCACATCATTGCTATATGTTCCTCTCAGTTCCTAGATTTTTATGACCACACATGTTATTGTTAGAGTTGATATGAGAACAATTGGCATCTAATGATTGTTAGAATACATATTATGAGCATAACATCATGATTGCTATATGTTACTCTCGTTTATAAGATTTTTATAACAACGCATGTTATTGCTTAGAGTTGATATGAGAACAGTAGTAGTAAGTGCTATGGTAGAATATGAGTAGGCGATGTCATAGCTGTTTTCCTCTCATTGTTACATGATGTTTCAACCATGACATATTGCTAGAATATGAAAGCCATTGGCTTATTTTTTTTAACTTGGGGTATGATTATGACCACGACATTGCAATTCTCTGTCTATGATATGTGTCACTGTTATAATAATCTTAATTCCACACATACTCTGAACATGATTGTTTATTTTTGTCCTTTTGGTCTCCAATTTGAATTGTTGCAGTAGACGCAAATGCGCTGGCCTTCATGATTCCAGGACCTGGAATCATACCAGCCGATGGGTGGTGGTTTATCGCTCGTTCAGCTGACGGCGGTCATTTGATGCTCATTCGCACGTACCAAATTGACCAAACCATTACATCAAACCACATGCAGTACAATGCGTGATGCGTTCATGACATTGATGGCTATGGCTTCTTCGTGTTCGAGAAAGATCCCAGCTCCGTTGGGCCAGGCGTATTCAACTGGAGGCGGGTTTACAGCCTCGGCAACCATTCCTTGTTCCTCGGGCTCCATTATCCGATCATCCAACCAATCATCGATCATATCACCGGCGATGATTACTGTGCTATGCAACTTCCATTCGCGAGGGGGGGCTGGGTTTACACATCATACCATGGGTTTCATGAATCACCATATCCAGAGATTCGTCGACACAGCTTGTTGCCAGATAATCTTCAGTGTGTGAAAGGCATCAAGCTTCCATGCGATGGATGGCTTTTGCAAACCCCACATGCGGCGATGTGGTTCATGCCAACAGCAAATATGCACAACTTGATTCGTGCTGATATCTAGACTGAGCCATGTATTCTGCTGCTGTAGCACGGCCCTCTTTTGTTGGATATTATATACTGTTGTTAGTTTGAAGCACTCCTCTGGTTTGAAGGATAGATACCTTCCTGGGATCAAGTGCATCCTAACTCACCTGCGTAGGATGTACTGATAATGATGATGGAGATGCTGTGCAGAAGCCATATATATATATATATATATCAGTTAGGCTTCAAGTGCGTACTTGTTAGTTAAACCTATGTATAAATTGTGACACTAAATACGACTAGTAAGTAGTACAGTAGCAGTACTAGTATACGTGGGTCAAATTATTCATCATGTCCACACATTGAATTGATGTGACAACACGCTGCGCGTGACGTGACACAAGAATCCCGGCGGCGTGTTCGGGTATTCTGGACTTCAGATTTGGAGTACCACTTATCTGTCGAAATCTTTCATCATTCACTTAAAACAGTCGATTGATCATACATTGAGTACCATATAACTGGAATTACCGATGCAAGTCGAAGAAGGATTGGCCCGTGCTGCCGGCTGGCATCAAGTTCGATCCCACGGATCAGGAGCTAATCGAGCACCTTGAGGCCAAAGTGAGTGCTGACAGCGCGAGATTTCGGTTTGTTCATCGATTTGTTCATACCAACCATCGACAGCGAGCACGGCATATGGTACACCCAACCTGAGAAACTTCCAGGTAAGACACCGATCGGGCGTCTACTTGCACAAACATATTCCTTTGTTTATAGCTCTATTTTTCTTTTTAGATGCAGACCTGGTGAAGCAATTACAATTTGACAGTTAATAAAAAGTGAAACAAGTGACTGCAACATGCCAAAGATGTTATGAAAATGCCAACTAGGTACACTAAAACCTGTATTCCACAATACTGCAGGTATCACACTGAGTGGCCTAAGGAAGAATTTCTTCCAGCGCAATTCCAGGGCGTTCAAAAGGGGCACATGGATGCGTCGCAAGATATAGTCGGAGTGCGGCATCCACGCGATGTGGCACAAGACCGACAATACCTTGCCGGTGATGGTCAACGGCCGGCAAGACGGGCAGCAAAAAAGGTTCTGGTGCTGCACACCAACAAGAACTTCGACCAGCAGAGGACCAACTGGGTGATGCACCAATACCACCTCGGGGACCTGGAGCAAGATAAGGAGCGGGAGCTGGTCCTCTGCAAGATTTTCTACCAGACGAACACTAGGGCCAGGAGTAAAAAGATTATAAGTTAGTTTGGTATTGGTAGTTGTACTACCTTGTCGTCCGCAAGTTGGTATTGTTGTTAACGATCTTTTGGTATGAACTTGCATTTGCTTCCAACCATCATGCCGAGGGTCGACGTGGATATAAAGCTGAATCATTTGTTTCGAAACGAATTTTCAGGCACCTCATATTTATTTGATGGGTAGCATAAGCACCCGCCGTTCGAATTCCCAGTTCTCCAATTTTTTCGAAACAAGTGCATGCACTTATTATCACGATAAAAAAACAATATCCGTGCTACATCTCAGTTATCAGTCTGTACTTGCAGAATTCTCTCGTATATTGAGCACGTATAATGTTTTTTTAGGTCGAGCAAGTTTCAACTGGGTTGTAGACTGCCCAGGGTTGGTTTTGTTTTTAACAGGCCCAGCCCATGACGACAACGGGGCACAAAGATCCAGCAGGTATCTACTGCCTCTGACCCGCCAGCGTTAATTATACTTTGTCTTACAACATCCGCAGGCAGATTTTTTACTGAATCAAACACACAGCCCAGTTCTATTTTCCTCTTGAAACGCATGTCCTACATCCATTTTCTAATCTCTACCTATAGTTTTACTAGTTCATATACACGTATCATTATATTGAAAACACATAAAATTCTCTTTTCATATTTACATCCTTATTTTTGTTGTTTTTTCCCACCAAGCGCTGATTTTTTTACCACCGGTTTTCCCTTAAACCAACTCAATTGTCCCACGTCTTATTTGCTTACAAAAACAAAACGTTTTTTTGGCAAATCAATAAGTTCTTAAAAAAATGTTTATCAATTTCGGGATTACAACAGTTCGGACTCCACCGAAATATGCAAAATAAGGTTGAACTTTTTGACCGTGGTCCTGGGCAGAAAACGGGCTGTAATAAATTACTTAAGAATTAACAAAAGGGCTGCAAATTGTAAAAAATAGCAAATGGGCTTTATGTTGTCTGCCACATATTTGGAGGCTGACTTGTGGGCCTACTAAGTGCATGCGTACACCAGGTTTCTCAAAAAAGAAACTTAGTCAACAATCGACTCTACCAGCGTCAGACCATTAGATGTCAATCTAACGGCAATCGTGCTTCTTCAGTCTCTGATCTTCCTGCCCCAGTCGCCCAAACTAGCGCCGTCGGAACCGCCTGCTCCCGCCTCCCGTGGCCGGCAGTGCTGCCGGGCAGGCCTCACGGCCCCATCATACTCGCATCCCTGGCCTGTCTATCCCTCTACTCACCCACACCTCCTGTTATCTTCCGGCGACGGCAGCCGAACCAGTCAACTCTCGTACTCTCCACCGCGTGGGCAGCCACTGCCGTGTCTTCCCCGGCTCCATGTCATTCCCTTCGTAGGCCTCGCCGTCATCCACCGCCCTGGTGCTCTCGGCGTGGCGTGGTCAACGATGTCCATCCAACGGCCGTAGTGCTTCTTCAACTTCTGGTCTTCTTGCCCCAGCCGCCCAAAGCAGCGCCGGTCGTGCCGCATGCTCCTGCCTCCCATGGCCGGCTGTGCTACCGCTGAGGCCTCACCGTCCCCATACTACTCCCACTGCTGGCTAGGCCATCCCTCCACTCACCCACTCCCCCTGTTATTCTGCGGCGACGGCAGCCTCACACCGCAGCCGAACCAGTGAACCCTCGTACTCCTCTCCGCGTGGGCATCCACTGCCGCGTCTTACCCGGCTCCGCGTCCTCCCCTTCCTAGGCCTCGCCGTCGTCCACCGGCGTGGTGCTCTCGGCGCGGCGTGGTCAATGTTGTCAACGACCGACTTCCATCGAAAGAGTACTGTACGTGGAGAGGCTGGCAGCTGGGTCCACGGCAGCCGCAAGGAAGTGCCTCCTTATTACGCGCAAAATAATTATTCCTCCACCTGACAGAAGGGACCCACCGGACGGGCCACCAGTATTTCGCAGAAAAAATGTTTCCCCCCTGATTGCTGGGACCCACCGGACGGGCCATCGTATTTCGCGAAAAAAACGTTTGCCCCTGACTGTTGGGACCCACCGGACGGACCACCGTATTTCGCGAAAAAACGTTCCCCCCGCTGTCAGCTCGGACCCACCGGAAGTGCCTCCTTATTACGCACAGAAAAATGAATACTCCCCCTGCTAGCTGGGACCCACCATGGTGGGAGGCTGACTTGTGGGCCTACTAAGTTGACGGGGACAGAGGGCTTTGTCAACTTAGTCAATATGAATGATTCTAGCTCCAGTGACCGTACGATGTCCATCCAACGGCCGTAGTGCTTCTTCAACCTCTGGTCTTCTTGCTCCAGCCGCCCAAAGCAGCGTCGGTTGTGCCGCATGCTCCTGCCTCCCGTGGTGGCTGTGCTGCCGCGGAGGCCTCACCGCCCCCTACTATTCCCACCGCTGGCCAGGCCCTGCGGCGACGGCAGCCTCACACCGCAGCCGAACCAGTGAACCCTCGTACTCCTCTCCGTGCGGGCTTCCACTCCCGCGTCGTCCCCTTCCTAGGCCTCGCCGTCATCCACCGCCGTGGTGCTCTCCGCGCAGTGTGGTCAACGTGGTCAAGGAACGACTTCCATCGGAAGAGTACTGTACGTGGAGAGGCTAACAGCTGGGTCCACGGCCACAGCCCAGTTTTTTTGTGATTTGCCAAGTAAGTCGCTTTGTGAGGCCTGTTGGGCTGCAAATCTTTCAAGACGAGGAGAGCTTTCATTCGGCTGGCCGAGAAAATGGCCCATCAGTAATGAGAAATGGGATGTACATTTTTAAAACACATCAAACCGGCAATTAGTTTCAAATATCTTTTTTTTCATTTCGAGATTTTAAATTACATTAATTTTTATGCGTGGAGAATTTGTTGGATTTTAAATTGATATACATTTATTTTTAAAATCAGTTTGAATGTGAGTCGAAATTTCGGGATTAAAAACAGTTCGGACCGCACCGAAATATGCAAAATTTTGTATAATTTTTTAACCGTGGCCACAATATGGGCTGTAATGCTAACAAAAAGAATATGGTCTCCAAAAAAACCTTAATAATTAGCAAATGGGCTGTAAATTATTAGAAATAATGGCAGATGGGCTGTATGCTGTTTTCCATAGATTTGAGGCTTTCCTAAAAAAAGGTTGACGCACAAGCAGTGACTGTTGGATGGCTATCCAACAGTCGTCGTGCTTCTTCAATCTCTGCTCTTCCTGCTCCAGCCGCTCAAACAAGCGTCGGCGGGGCTGCCTGCTCCCTCCTCCCCGCGGCCGGCTCTGCTGCCGCGCAGGCCTCACCGCCCCTCCGTACTCCTATCGCTGGCCTAGCCATCCCTCTACTCACCCACACCTGCTGTTATTCTCTGGGGACGGCAGACGAACCAGTAAACCCTCGTACAGTCGTACTCCCCTCCATGTGGGAAACAACTGCCGAGTCTTCCCTGCCTCCGTGTTGTTCCCTTCCTAGGCCTCGCTGTCGTCCACCGCCCTGGTGCTCTCGGCGCGGCTTGGTCAACGTGGTCAACGACCGACATGCATCTGAAGTGGACTGTACGTGGAGAGGCCGACAGCTGGGTCCACGGCCGCACGCAAGGAAATGCCTCCTTATTACGTGCAAAATAATGATTCCTCCACCTGACATCAGGGACCCACCGAAAGGGCCTCTGTATTTCGCGAAAAAAACGTTACCGCCGCTGACAGCTCGGACCCACCAGCTATATCTTCGCACGCAAGGAAGTGCCTCCTTATTACGCACAAAAAAATGAATACTCCCCCTGTTAGCTGGGACCCAGTATAGTGGCAGGCTGACTTGTGGGCCTACTAAGTTGACGGGGACAGAGGGCTTTGTCAACTTAGTCAATATGCACGATTCTAGCTCCAGTGACCGTACGATGTCCATCCAACGGCCGTAGTGCTTCTTCAACCTCTGGTCTTCTTCCTCCAGCCGCCCAAACCAGCGCCGGTCGTGCCTCGTGCTCCTGCCTCCCGTGGCTGGCTGCGATGCGGCGGAGGCCTCACCGCCCCCTACTACTCCCACCGCTGGCCAGGCCATCCCTCTACTCACCCACACCCCCTGTTATTCTGCGGCGACGGCAGCCTCACACCGCAGCAAACCAGTGAACCTTCGTACTCCTCTACGCGTGGGCATCCACTGCCGCGTCTTCCCCGGCTCCGCGTCGTCCCCTTCCTAGGCCTCACCGTCGTCCACCGCCCTGGTGTTCTTGGCGCGGCGTGGTCAACGTGGTCAAGGAACGGCTTCCATCGGATGTGGACTATACGTGGAGAGGCTGACAGCTGGGTCCATGGCCGCAGCAAGGAAGTGCCTCCTTATTACGTGCAAAATAATTATTCCTCCACCTGACAGCGGGGACCCACCGGACGGACCACCGTATTTCATGAATAAAACGTTTCCCCCTGACTGCTGGGACCCACCAGCTACACCTTCGCACGCAAGGAAGTGCGTCCGGGCAAAAAAAATGATTCGCCCCCCTGACTGCTGGGACCCACCAGCTACATCTTCACACGCCAGGAAGTGCCTGACAGTCGGGACCCACCTGGTCGAAGCATACGTAGCGTTGTCATTCTGGTCGCGAACGTGTACGTACATATATACTGGTGGATGTAGAGGCGCGCACGTGTCCTAGTAGAGGCGCGTACGTGTTGTAGTAGAGGCGCGTACGTGTCGTAGTAGAGGCGCGCACGTAGCATGTACACGTACGTACATCGGCCAGGGTGCAAGAAAGAAAATACGGCCACGTATGTGTACATACGGGAGGGGTCTCGAACGCCTACTCGCGCATACGTACGGCCAGGGCTCGTGTACATGGCTGGGTTGGAACGGAGAAACAGCGTCGTCGTCGTGTTCATGGGGAGGCAACGGAATGCATCGTGTTCATGGGGAGGCAACGAAATGCGTCGTGTTCATGGGGAGGCAACGGAATGCGTCGTGTTCATCGGGAGGCAACGGAACGCGTGGGAGCCAACCGGCTGGGTCGGAACGGAATGCGTGGTCGTGTTCATCGGGAGGGCTTGGACGGAACAGGCGATGGAAACAAGGCCTGGCGTACCGCAGAACGGAGGAAACAGACCTCCTACGGTCGAAACGGGGGTCCTGTTGATCGGGAGGGGTGTGGCGTACCGCAAAACGGACGAAACGGACCTCCTACGGTCGAAACGGGGGTCCTATTCATCGGGAGGGGTGTGGCGTACCGCAACACAGGACTCCACGGGACACTGTTCATCTCCACCGTCGACCTCCTCCAGCCTCCACGGGCTACCGTGGACCTCCTCCAGCCTCCACGGGCTCCTGTTCATCCAGCCTCCACTGCGCGCTATTCCACCGGCTACTGTTCAACCACCCCTCCACCGTCTACTGTTCATCCAGCCCTCCACACCACGGGGTCCTGTTCAACCACCCCTCCACGGGCACCCCTCCACCGTCTAGTGTTCATCCAACCCTCCACCACACCCCGGGGTCC